>NC_058132.1:141590703-141692152 GCF_016433145.1 Gracilinanus agilis
ATTTTCCCCCTCTTTTTGTTTTTAAAGGCCTTATGAATTCCCTCCCCTTGTCCCCTCCCTTTTTTTGACCTCCCCACTCCCCTGCTCCCCTTGGTTTATCCCTTCTAACTTTCTCAGAAGGGTTAGATAAGAGTTTTATGTCCCAATGGATAGTATAGCTACTCTTCCCTCTCCGGGTTGATTACACTGAGAGTAAGGTTTGATTATTACCTCTTAATGCTCTCTTCCTCTCCTTCTTATAATAGTATTTGTCCCCTCTCCCTCCCATGCCCTATTTGTGTGTAATAGAATATCCTATTTTCTTACTCACTCAAGTTTCTCTTGCTGTCCCCTGCTCTTCACCCCATCTTTCCCATTCCCCATGTCATCTTAGATTATTTAATATTCCACCCTCACCCTGTGAATTATTATTCTGATTACTATAATAGTGAATATTATAATAGTGAATAGAGTTCACTACAGAGAATTATACATAACATTTCTCTACATAGGAATACAGATAATTAGATCTCACTGAAGCCCTTAAAAAGGCAAATTTAAAAATTATAAGTTTTCTTTCTTTCCCCTCTGTATCTTATTTACCTTTTCAGGTTTCTCTCGATTTTTATGGTTGGATATCAAACTTTCCATTTAGCCCTGGTCTTTTCTGTGCAAATACCTGGAATTCTTTGATTTTGTTGAATGCCCATACTTTCCCCTGGAAATATATAGTCAATTTTGATGGGTAGTTGATCCGTGGTTGCAGGCCCAGCTCTCTTGCCTTTCTAAATATTGTATTCCAAACCTTGCGATCTTTTAGCGTGGAGGCTGCCAGATCCTGTGTGATCCTGATTGGTGCTCCTTGATATTTGAATTGTTTCTTTCTGGTTTGTTGTAAGGTTTTTTCTTTTGCTTGGAAACTCTTGAATTTGGCAATTATATTTCTGGGTGTTTTCTTTTCTGGATCGAATGTCGCAGATGTTCTATGAATCCTTTCAATGTCTGTATTGCCCTCTTGTTGTAGGACTTCAGGGCAATTTTGCTGAATTATTTCTTTTAGTATGGAGTCCAGGTTTCTATTAATTTCTGGTTTTTCTGGAAGACCAATTATTCTCAAATTGTCTCTTCTAGACCGGTTTTCTTGGTCTGTCACTCTCTCATTGAGATATTTCATGTTTCCTTTTTTTTCAGTCTTTTGACTTTGTTTTATTTGTTCTTGTTGTCTTGAGGGATCATTAGCTTCTAATTGCTCAATTCTAGCCTTTAGGGATTGGTTTTCGGCTATAATCTTTCGGTTTTCAGCTATGATCTTCTGGTTTTCGGCCATAATCTTCTGGTATTCCTTTTCAATCTGGTCATTTCTGGTATTCAATTTGCTTATCAGTTCATTTGGTTTCTGAGCCTCACTTTCCATTTGCAAGATTCTACCTTTTAAACTGTTATTTTCTTGCCAGATCTCTTCCATTTTCCTCAAAATCTCAGTTTTGAAATCTTCCATAGCTTGTAAGGAGTTTTCCTTATTTGAGGAGGGTCTGGGTGCTTGTTTGTTCTCCTCCTCTGTTTGCTCGGTTGTCTGGATTTTCTCTGTGTAAAAATTGTCGAGTGTTAAAGACTTCTTTTTCTTGTTGTTAATCTTTCTCTTCTGAACTTCCTGAGACTGGGTAGCCATCATTAGCCCAGCAGCTTCTCAGGTTTATCCTTGAGCTCAGGGTCTGTCCACGGTCTTTTGGCTCCTGAGGTCTGAGTTCTGGTTTTTTCCAAGGTCAAGTCCCCTGGTGGACCCCCTTTCTTGATCCTCTTCGGGAGGTTTCTTTACAAGTCTCAGGGCGCTGCTTCCACAGTCGTATACCCGTCTGCACTGGTTTCCCACTCAGGGTTTCAGAGCTTTAGCTTGTGGCTGTGTCTGCCTCCACCACCCACGCCTCCGCCCCTGCCTGTGCTCTGAGCCCGTGCTCTGTGCTCTGCCTCTGCTCTCGGCGCTCTGCTCCTGCGCTCAGATTTTGTTTGCGTTTGTTGGCTTTTTGGGTCTTAAATCTTGCTGCTCTCAGGAACAGGCCCCGGAGCTGCCAATGACTCGATGGGTGCCCCAAACTTGCTCTATTTCTTTTTAGCTGGCTTCAGAGCTATAGGTGTTGTGTGTGGAGGGGTGGGGGTGGGGTGGTTGCTCAGCCCGCGATTTAGTGAGAGCTGTTTCACCCCTTTATAGCATGGAAATGCCTCGATTCCACGTACCTTCCACTCTGTGCCCTGTTGTGGGGTTCCTCCGTTCGTCTGGACTTGTTTTTATGTCCCCTTGAGAAGTTTTGTGTGTTTCGGTCAGGAGAGGTTAAGAGCTGCTTCTTACTCTGCCGCCATCTCAACCCCTGAGCCTCAAGTATATCTTAATAACAAAAAGATGGCTTCATTCTGATTAGATGATTTCTAAGGTCTCTTTCTGCTAAATCTTGGGCAGATGAACTCCTGTGTCATGGTTCAAAAAACCTGTAGCCTTTTAAAGATCCATAATGGTCATTCATGGCAAGATGGACCATAGACATGCCCTCTTTTCCCTCCCTAATAGCATTGCCCTTTATTTTTCTGGAAGCTTCCATGCCCCAATCTTGTATTCAGTTATCTGTCAGCTTCTTTTCCAGTCATTATAAATCATAGGATCATAGGCATGAAGACTGAGAACTTGAAGATGGAAGCCACTTACTATAGTTTGAGGAGTGTGTGGGATGTTCACACTGGCACTGGGGGTGTGAGGACTTGCTGAGATCTTTTCAGGGCTGCTCATCCCTCTTTAGTGTCCACCTTTTATGCAGCTCTTACCTATGGCTCCAAGAACTTAACACTCCAGTGAACCATATTGGCAGGTGGGCTAAACCAGATTGAAGGTAACCAACAGGCCTCAAAGTCATCAGTGCTTTAATGGGGAGTCTACTTCAAACATGCAAAGACTTTCCCTAGTGGAATGATGGGATGAGAACATTTTGTAACAATGGTCATGAATATGGCTGAAGCAGGTGATAGGGAGCCATGGTCATCCACTGCATCTTGGGCCTTCGTTAGCCATCCTAACTTTTGTCTTGCCACTTCATTTCAATGACTTTGGAAAAAAGAGTAAGGCTGAAAACTTTTTGCAACTCTGCCTCACTAAAATCCAATTCATGCCTGAATTAAGATATTAATTCATAATGGATGACTCTGGCCCTCTTTGACAAAAAAGGATCAATGGCAACTCTAGATCAACCATCACATTTTACACATGAAAAACTGGGCCCAGGTAAAGTACTCAGGTTACATAAGTAGTTAGCTTCAGAAAAAAGAAAAAAGAAATCTTTTCCCATTGTACAATACTGCCTCACGGTAGGTAATGATTTTTCCAATTATATGTAATAACAATTTTCTGACATTATAAGATCCCAATTATTTCCCTCATCCCCTTTCCTCCTCCTTTCTGAATATGGCAAACAATTTTATCTAGGTTATTCATATATTAGGCAAAATATATTTCCATATTGTTCATTGTTGTAAGAGAATACTCGTATAAAAACAGCCCCACCCCCCAAATGAAAATATAAATAAACCAAAGTGGAAAAAATGCTTTGATCTGCATTACAAAACAAACAGTTCTTTTTCTGGAGGTGAATAGCATTTTTTGGCATAAATTCTTCAGAATTGTCCTGTATCATTGTATTGTTGATAGTAGTTAAGTCTTTCACAATTGATTGTCATACAATATTGCTGTTCCTATATACAATGTTCTCCTCATTTTGCTTATTTCACTCTGAATCAGTACATGTAGATCTTTCCAACTTTTTCTGAAATCATCCTGTTCATAATTTCTCATAATACAATAGTAATCCATTACCACCATACACCATAAATTTTTTAGCCATTCCCCAACTGATGGACATCCCCTCAATTTCCAATTGCCATCACAAAAAGGGCTGCTATATATATTTTTGTATAAGTAGGTCTGTCCTCCCCAGCCCTTTTCTAAAAAACATCTCTTTGGGATATAGACCTAATAGTGGTATTACTGTATCAAATGGTATGCACAATATATACCTTTGATCATACTTCAAAACTGTCCTCCATAATGGTTGAATCAGTTCACAACTCTACCAATGTGTTAGTGTCCCAATTTTGCCACATCTCTTCCAACATTTATCACTTTCCTTTAATGTCATATTATCCAATCTGATAGGTATGAGGTGGTACCTCAGAATTGTTTAATTTGCATTTCTCTAATCAAGAGTGATTTTGAACATTTTTACATCTGATTATTGATAGCTTTGATTTCTTTATTTGAAAATTGCTCGTTCATATGCTTTAACCATTTATCAACAGGATAATGATTTTATTTTTGTAAATTTGACTTAATTCTCTATATACTTGAGAAATTAGACCTTTATCAGAGAAATTTGTTATAAAATTTTCCCCTCAGTTTCTTGTTTCCCTTCTAAGCTTGGTTACATTGTTTTTGTTTTTACAAAAGCATTTTAATTTGATATAATTAAAATTATTCATTTTATATCACATAATATTCTCTATCTCTTGTTTGGTTATAAATTCTTCTCTTCTCCATAGATCTGCCAGGTAAACTATTCTATATTCTGCTAATTTACTTATGGTATCACCCTTTATGTATACACCATATTCCCATTTCAACCTTATCTTGGCACAAGGTGTGAGATATTGGTTTATACCTAGTTTCTGTCATACTGTTTTCCAGTTTTCTCAGCAGTTTTTGTGAAATAGTGAGTTCTTATCCCAAAAGCTGGGCTCTTTGGGTTTATCAAACACTAGATTGATGGTCATTTACTCCTATATATCTTATATCTAATCTATTTCTTTGATTTACTATTCTATTTTTTGATATCTGCTATGACTAATCCACCTTTCTTCATATTTTTTCATAATTCCCTTGATATTCTTGATTTTTTGTTCTTCCAGATGAAATTTTATTATTTTTTCTAGTTTTATAAAATAGTTCTTTAGTATTTTGATTGTATAGCACTGAATAAACAAATTAATTTAAGTAGAATTGTCATTTTATTATAATCACTAAAGCTATTCATAAGCAATTAATATTTTTCCAATTGTTTAGATATGCCTTTATTTGTGTGAAAAGTGTTCTGTAATTGTGTTCATATAATTCTTGTATTTGTCTTAGAAAATAGATTCTCAAGTACTTTATATTGTCTAGCATTATTTTAAATGGAATTTCTCTTTATATCTCTTATTGCTGGACTTTGTTGGCAACATAAAAATGCTGATGTGATTTATGTGGGTTTATTTCGTATCTCACGATTTTACTAAAGTTATTAATTATTTCAACAGCTTTTTTAGTTAATTCTTTAGGATTCTCTAAGTATACCATCATTTTATCTGCAAAGAGTTGCCTACTTTAACTCCTTTGATTTCTCTTTCTTTCTCTTATTGCTAAAACTAGCATTTATAGTACAATATTAAATAATAGTGGTGATATTGGGTATCCTTGCTTTACCTCTGATCTTAATGGAAAGGCTTCTAACTTATTTCTATTACAGATCATGCCTGCTATTGGTTTTAGATAGATACTACTTATCATTTTAAGAAAAGTTCCATTTATTTCTATGCTTTCTAGTGTTTTTAATAGGATTGGGTGTTGTATTTTGTCCAAGGCTTTTCCTGCATCTATTGAGATAAGCATGTGGTTTGTGTTAGTTTTGATACTAATATGGTCAACTTTGCTGATAGTTTTCCTAATATTAAACCATCCTTGCATTTCTGGTAGAAATGCCACCTCCTCATACTGAATGATTATTGTGATATATTGTTGTAGTCTCCTTGCTAATATTTTATTTACAATTTTTGCATCAATATTCATTAAGGAATTTGGCATCTAATTTTCATTCTCTTTTCTTTGCTCTTCCTGGCTTAGGTAACAGTACAATATTTGTGTCATAAAAATAATTTTGTATGACTTCTTCTTTGCCCATTTTCCAAAATAATTTTTGTAGCATTGAAATTAATTGTTCTTTAAATGTTTTATAGAATTTACTCATGAATTCATCCTGTCTTGGGGAATTTTTCTTAGGGAATTCATTGATGGTTTGTTCAATTTCTTTTTCTGAGATGAGATTATTTAAGTATTCTATTTCCTCTTTTGTTAATCTGAGTATTTTTATATTTTTATAAAAATCCAAACACTTTACTTACATTGTTAAATTCATTGGCAGAAAATTGAACAAAATAGTTTCTATTGGTTACCTTAATTTCCTCTTTTTGGGGGGAGCGGTGAATTCACTCTTAATTTTTGGTATTGGCAATTTGATTTTCTTCCTTCTTTTTTAAATCAAATTAATCCATACTCTATCTGTCTTATTTGTTTTTTCTTTCACAAAACCACCTCCTAGTCTTATTTATTAGTTCAATAGTTCTCTTTCAATTTTATTATATTTTTCCTTTTTTTGCATTTCCAATTTAGTTTTTAATTGGGAACTTTTAATTTGTTCTTATTCTAGTTTTTTAGTTGCATGCCCAGTTCATTAATCTGTTTTTTCTCTATTTTTATTGATATACAAATTTGGAGATATAAATTTCCCCCTAAGTATTGCTTTAGCTATATCCCATAAATTTTGATATGTTGTCTCCTCATTGTCATTCTTTAATTAAATTATTGTTTCTATAATTTGTTCTTTGATCTATCCCTTTTGTAGAATTAGATTATTTAGTTTCCAATTAATTTTTAATTTGTCTTCCCAGGGACCCTTATTGATTATAATTTTATTACATTAGGATCTGGAAATGAAGCATTTATTATTTCTTCTTTTCTGCATTTGGTTGCAAGGTTATTATGCCCTGGTATATGGTCAGTTTTTTCTGTAGGTACCATGTACTGCTGAAAAAAAAGATATATCCCTTTTTATCCTCATTAAATATTTTCCAGAGATCTCTTAAGTCAGACTTCTCTAAAATGTCAATCTCTTATTTCTTGTTTATTTTTTTTATTAGATGTATTTAATTCTAAGAGGTTAAAGTTGAGTTCCCCTATGATTATAGTTTTACCGACTTTTTCCTACTAAAGTTCATTTAATTTCTCCTTTAAAAATTTGGAGGCTATGCCATTTGGGCCATATATGTTTAATATTGATATTACTTCATTGTTTATAGTACCATTTATCAAGATGTCTTCAAATGTTTGAAGAGTGGTCATGTGGAAGAAACTTTACATTTTAGTTCTTTGGGGCTCTAGAGGAAAGAATTAACAACCTAGGGCTGAAATTGAAAAGAGGTAGAGCTGAACTTCATAACAGGAAAAGCTTTAATCAGGAAGTCAATGGACATTTTATCAGGTGCTAACTATTTGTCAGTACTGTGCTAAGAACTGGAATTATAAAGGAAATATATATAAAGGAAATATTTATATTGTAATGCAAGGTGGCTAACAGAAACTTTTTGTTTCTGTAATTTCTAATGGTCACAAAAAGTCAGTTAAACATCTTAGAATCTTCAGAACGTCAGTTAGGAACTTGAAACTATAAATAGAGGTGAAGTTCCAACTGACAAGGCTTTTGCCTTCTGGCTTTCACTGTGGCTGGAGGCTTTTGCTTTAGCTTTGCCTGTTCACTTAAGCCTTTTGGCTTGGCTTTGACCTAATTACTTTGGCCTTGGCCTGTGCTTATCTTGTCTTGGGGAAATTTAGACCTATCTCATTTCTCTGGACCTCTCCCTGATCTCCCCATCCATATCCCTCCCCTTCCCCTGAATTTCCTGTGGGTCCTGGGTGGAAGGGAGGGCTTGGTGATTGAACATTGTGGGTTTTAGTTTCTATAGACAAGTAGGATATCCTCAAATAAATTACCCCTAGTTTTAGTGATTTAATAAGGACTTTATTTAAAAGGCAGTCAAATCTCCCGCCTGGGAGAGCAAGCTCTCTCAGTTTAAACCTCTACTGCGACCCATCCCCCACCATCACCCCTCTCCCTAACAGCAATTAGAAAACCCTGAACCCCTCTCTCCTTCTGACTGACCCTGGTATTAATAAATCCCCTTGTTACCTATTCAAGCCTCTGGTGAATCATTGTATCAAAAATTGAGGTAAGGGCTAAAGAGGGAAGGAATAATTTTTTTTTATTTCTTAAGAGAACTTGGGGCATCCATCTTAGCAGGAAGTACCTACCTGGAGACTTCCTCCAGCCATCAGTTTGACTGGCAGGGAGGGGCCCTCTCAACTCTTCCTTCAAGAGACTTTAGAAACTAACAAGAGAAACCCTCCAGCCAAACTTAAACATTTCTTACTGGCCCTAGTTTCCTCCCCGTATTCTCTGTCTCAAGCCTCTGGGAATAAACCTGTTTGAGCTTCCCTCTCCTACATACCCCATTTCCTTTATCTCCTACATACCTTCCTGTACCTTCTTTTCTCCTCCAATCACCTTATAATCATCTATATCCCCTTTATCCTTCCTCACAACCAAATTGCCTTCATTGGCCCACTCAGATTACCTTATTTACTTTTTGATAACAATATGAAATATGTTCCTTTATAACTGGAGTTATAAATGAAAAAGCAAAAACACCCCCTGCTCTCCAGGAGTTTATATTCTAAAAACAGAATGAATGCGTTGCATTGAAAGGTGGTGAATTTACTCTCACTGGAGGTCTTCAAGTAAAGGCTGCATGATCACTTGTTAGAGATTTCTCTTCTGATTTAGGAAAGTTAAGTTGGCCTTTTAGTTCTCTTCCAGTCTTGAGTTTCTCTTAAGTGCAATGGAGAAATATAAAGAAGTTATTGCCTCTACGATGTATTATAGTATGAACATCTCAAAAATGAGGATTGCTGTACCTTACATAAGGTTTTCTACAGGCTATATATTGCTTTTATAAAATCACCTATTAACTTTATTTCTGTTTATTATAATTTTATTTATTTTGTTAAATAATTCCCAATTATATTTTAATCTGGTTTGGGACACATTCATGAGTATTGTAGACCTTATGTGACCTGCTGGCTAGGCATCTAATACATTTACCTTTGAGTAAATAGGGAGAGATGAGATATGGTGTCATGGAATCAGGTTTGTGCCAATCAAGTCAGATTGCCCTAAAAGAGCAAGAATGGGACCATATATTCCAAATATTAGCATAGTATTTTTCAAAAAGAAAACAATCAAATTAAATTGGTGGAATCTTTCCAACTGACCTTGTTATAATAAAACATGCCTACAGCACATTTTATTCAATTACATGAATGAAGCCAGAAGGCTGATAGCAATTGCAAGGATTGCTGAATGATTAATGAAATTATAATAATATAATTCAATAGTCATAATCAATTATTAATATTAAACATGGTTTAGTAATGGAAAATAATGTTGTTATGCTTGTATCTCCCTTTCCAAAAAATGTTTCTCTCTTCAGTAGCATAGGAATCAGAGGATAGGTCTTGCAAGTTATCTTTTGACAATTTTATTTCTTCCCACTCTCAGTCTTATTAGCTATGTCAAATGTTCTTCCATAACTATTTTATGCTTGAGTCTATGTCCTGGCTGACCACGCCCCACCTAATGAGCCAGATTCCGAACCTGGGCATAGGCCAACTTCAGGATCCTGGGACCCTGACTACACCAAAAAAAAAAAAAAAAAAAAAAAAAAAAAAAGCACTTTGGACCCACTCCTTGAAGTTCTAGGCCCTGGCACTAGCCTGCAGAAGTAAATAGCTCTTAACCCTTTCAAGCCTGTGCTTCAAGCCTGTGAAGGCCTAGCCCCAGGGCAAAATAGCTTACAGGCTAAGTCCTGTAAGCCAGAGCATAGAAGACAGAATCATCAGCTTTCAGAATTACCAGTCCACATGCAAAAAAAAGGTTGGGAAAATAAGCAAACAGCAAAAGAAACTCTTAACTCTCAAAAATTTCTATAGCAACAAAGAGCAAAGCACAGAATCAACTGGGTATGATAAGATCCAAGCAATTACATGCAAAACTTCAAAGAAAAATGGAAATTTGTCTCAAGAAGAGACAAATAGCTAGAAGAACTCAAAAAGCAATTCAAATACCAAGCAAGACAAGTGGAAGAAAAATGGCAGAAAAAAATGAAAGTATTGCAAAAAAGAAAAAAAGACCTTTATGGGCTAGGATATTAGACTGAAATAAAGAAAATAAAATTTAGTTGAGACCAATATAAAATTTAGGGACTTCAGGCAAACATTTTATATCATAGTATAATAGGTAGAGAGTTGCCTTGTAGTTAGGAAGAATTGGGGTCAACTCCTGCCTATGACCAATAGAAGCTACTGGTGACCATGAACAAGTTGCCTACTCTTTCAACATCCTAACCCTGGACAATTATCTAAGTAAAGCGAGATGAGTCATAGTCTTCTTTGATAAACAATTCTTTCACAACAAATGTTCCCTATATTAATTACAGTTCTAAACAAGCCAAAAAAAAGTAACATCTTAATCCTAGTATCAGAAAATCAACTTTATAAGTATAAGATGCTTAGGAAAGTATAGTTGTATAAGAAAAAATATAAAATAAGTATAGATGGGCATTGTATATGAAAGTAAAGCATAGGAAAGGACATGTTCCAGGATCTACCAAAGATAACTAAAACTGTGTATATCAGCAAACACTTGCTAAGTCTGAATATAAAATATGACTTTCTTATACATACATATGTATAATAAAGCTTAATTGAAAAACCAAATAAACAGTAAGATATCACCAACATTAAATACAATAACAATAAAGTACACTGTACATTATTATATAGCATTGTATGCTCTCTTAGAGTGTATGGGTATTTAAATGGGACTAGCACCTCTGGTGTGAGAGCTTTTCAGGGCTGCTTATCCACCTTTAATGTCCAGCTTTCACTCAACTCTCATCGGTGGTTCTAAGAAGCTATAGGATGTATAGCAGCCATACCCTGGTTAAACAATCATGGCAGATGGGTTAAACCAGGTTGAGAGTAACAGACAGATCTCAAACCCATTGGTTATTTAAGGGATTGTCTAACCCAGTGGTTCCCAAACTTTTTTGGCCTACCACCCCCTTTCCAGAAAAAATATTACTTAGCATCCCCTGTCACATACTATCACTGCCCTCTAACAGTTATTCACCACCCTCAAATGCACCTGTAGCCATCACTGCCCTCCTGGATCACTGCAGCACCTAACAGGGGGCGGCAGCATCCACTTTGGGAATCACTGCTCTAACCCAAGCATGTGAAGACATCCTCCAATGGAAAGGGAAGATGAGAACAATTTGTTCCAGTGGACACAAAAATAGTTGAAGCAGATGCTTTAGAGTGCTTAAAATTTGGTAAAACAAGGAAGACATCAAGGTCATCCACTGTATCCTAGGCCATCACTAATAGTCTTGACTTTTGTCTTTACACTGTGCTTCAATAGCTTTGGAAGAGAACTTCATGCAACTCTGCCTCACTTAAATCTAATTCATGAAAAAATCAAAATATCACCAATATCACCTTGTGATGTCTTTGGTTCTCTTTGAAAATGAAGGACCCAGTCAGAAAATAAGTGTCAAAATTGTTTCTATACAAACTAAAAAAATTTTAATTTAAAAAAAGAAAATTAAGGGCCCAGGAGCCAGATGTTTGTAGTTCTTAGAGAGGACTTTTACTTATATAACCAAACCAATCTCCAAACCATAAAATATGTCCCATTTTCTTATTTAAAAATTTTTTTTTATCATATGGATCTGTGATCACATTAGTTAAGGAAGCACTCTGCCTCTCCCATCCCCTAGGGTGGAAACTCCCAGTACCAATATACATCGACAACTATCACCTCTGTGAGGGGACATGTAGCACTCAGTTTAGCTCCAAGACTCTCCAGCTCTTGCCTCTAACTGAACAGAGCTCAAAATTTTAGATACATTTTCTATTGTCTTATAGCTAGTGATTCAGTTCTGACACTATCATCTCTAGAACTCCTTGTAGAAGGTGAAGTCTAAGCAAATTCTCCCTTTGTAATAAATTATGTGAGTAGGGGATCAATTTAAGATACTTTGATGTTGAAATGAGGCCTCTAAATCTCCTTTTTTTGTGGGGTTCTTAGACTTCTTTCCTCTGCTTTTACTATCAGAATGATCAGGAAGGGAAAGGACAGTGTAACCTAGGGCTCTAGTCCATTTGCATAAGGCTCATCTCATTGATGGAAAATGATAAGTGGCTGCTCCATGTAGAGAAGGCAGTTATTCTCAAAGAATAGAGTAGCACAAAAATGAGCTTGAGCTTTCAGTGACAACAATAAGGGGGATCCCTATCAAAGTAGGGAACATGGCTACTTTAAACACATTATCTACAAATGCAAACTTTCTTCATTGCCCCAAAAAAAGACGTCCTGAATTTGTCAGAAACCATTAAGAGAGTTTCATTCAGAAAGCAAATATACCCACATTCTCTCTTGCTAAGAAATGGAAAGAGGAGAATTATCCTATGGGGGAAAATATATCAAAAGCAAGAATATGATTTTGCTACAGTTTCCATTCTGAGTATCTTCTAATACATGGAAGGCCTAGCTGCCTACTTATCTATTATTAATATAAATGTAGAACAGATGCTTATCACAATCAAATGGCTTTTCTGTGTCCTGTAGCTCCAGCCTTCCTCTTAGCATCACTACCATATTAGCCCTAATATAATGTGACATTTCCCCCCCAATATGTACCTTTGAAAGTCACATTCACACTATATTCGAGAACTTCCAACTTTGAAACCATAAGTTCTGTATTATGTGCTTCAGTATACATAAAAAGCATGGCAACCTCCTGGGGCAGATGGGAAATGCTGGCCAAATACCTGTTTGTTTTGATATTCTGTCAAATGTCACCATGAATACTAAAGGCACCAAATCAGTGTTGATTAAAACTACTGGAAATGAGAAAACTAGAATGACCATGATGCTGATGGGCAAAAACTGACTCCTTGTGTAATTTTAAGACTTAAAGCAGGAAAAAGGAAAATTTACGATCAGGAGTGATCTTTCATGTGCAGGAAAAAGGATGGATGAATGAAGAACTTGTGTTTGATTGGTTGAATGTGGTCAGGGGTAGGCATCGAGGTGCATTATTGCTTCAGAGAGGAATGCTCGAATTTGAAGCGTTCAAGGGTCACCTCACTGAAAATATGAAGGAGAGAATTGCTGAAATGCGCACAGACCTAGTTATTATTCTAGGAGGAATGACATCACAATTTCAAGTGTTAGATGTAATCATTAATAAGTCATTCAAAGATCATTTGAGGAAAGAATATAACAGGTAGATGTTGGCCAGAAACCATGAATTTACTCCATCAGGAAAAATAAAGACACTGTCGGTCACCGTATGAGGCAGCTGGATCAAAACGGCCTGGGACAAAATCTCCACCGAGTCCATTGTGCTTGGATTTTTAAAATGTTGCATATCAGACAGTATGGATGGTTGCAAAGATGGTGTTTTGTGGGAAAAAGAGGGTGACAGCATTGACTTGAATGATGTTTCCACTTTGAGAGATGAGGAAATAGAAGAGGAAGGAGAACATGATTAAATATTGGAAAGTAGTTTCTCACAAGTATCAACAAAAACAATACATATTTAATAAAAGTGTTGACATTATAACTTTTTCAACTTGTTTTCAGGACCTTGAAAAAAACTTCGAATATAAAGTGCCTGCATTATTTATGAGTTAAGAGAAAGTTGTAATTTAAAAGGAGAAAATAAAATGGGTGTTTCTTCTTTCTTCAAAATACTTGGGATCCCAGCATATTTGGGGTTGTATTATATTTGGCTAATATGGTAAGTATTTTTAAAGGTTCTGAGGGAAGAAGTGGAGAAGGTTCACTTTGGAAATACGAGTTATTATTCCCAGTCAATCTTGAAAATAGCTCTTTGGGGTTCCATAGCTCTACTGTCAGCAATTCCTTTAGGTCTCTTCTCTAACACTGACTGATTGAGTGAGATGTTTTATTTCTTGCTTTGTTTTGGATTTTTGTAGTTTACAAACAAATAATCTGAAAACCAACAAGTGAACTTCATTTTTGAGTTCCTGCTCACTATTCTTTTTACTTGAGTGAGCCATGAAATAGAAGGTATCACCCTCAAATGGAACAGCTCACATTTTTATAGCACTTTAACATTTGAAACGACTTCCTGATAAATGTTAGCATTTCTGCCTCTAGTCCATTAGCAAGCATTTATTAAACACCTACAGTGTACCACTGATCAGCTAAGTGAGCATGGGGCTATGTTTCTAAGTCTCATTTAACTTTGTAGTTCCCTAGAACACCTAACAATACTGGCCCTGCACAAGGTTAAGGGAGTCACAGAAAGACACAGCTGAAAATGACTGAACAATGTCATTATATGCTAGCATACATAAATATGTATTTTTTACATGCTCCTTATCCACGGTTCTAAGAGCTAGAGATACAAATAAACACTTTTTAAAAATATATCTCCCTTCAAAGAGCTTATAGTCTAATAGAGAGACAAGATGCAAACAACTATGTGTCAATAATAAACATATAGTAGGATGAATTGGAGATATTCAAAAGAGGAACAGCATTGACCCTAAAGGGAATTGTGGAAGGCTTCTCCTAGAAGGTGCGATTTTAGATGAGAATTGAAGAAAATCAAGGAAACAATGAGGCAAAGATGAAAAAGAAGAACTTTGAAAGTGTGGAAGAAAGCTATTTAAAGTGCCCATAGCCAAGATATGGAGTGTATTGTTCAAGGAGCAAGAAGGAGCTCTTACCCTAATCAAAATCAGAGAGCATTTATAGGTCTTGATACTTCTATGGGGATAATTACATGTGTGTAATGTTAAAGTCATTTGCATTCAGAAAGAATTATAAAAGAAACAGAGGCCAAGCAAACTGTTCTACAAGATAAAACACTGTGTTCCCATAGTATTCCTACTCCCTATTTCCACTGTTTGTAATGAACTAGAATCTTTTCCCTTTCCTATTTTCCTCCTAAGTTTTGATATCTGCCTCATTCCTCTAGCCTTTCTCAACTCCCTGAATTTGACCCTGTTCATTCTGACTTCCTGTAGCTGCCTGATCCCACAAGCCATGCTAGAGTCCCTGGACCAGGATTTCCTAAACTTTTTTGGTGACATGGACCCCTTTAGTAGCTGGTGATGTCTATGAAGCCCTTTCTCAAAATAATATTTGTTCTCTATATTCATAATTCTTGTTTTGTTATTGTTCAGTCATGCCTATCTCTTCATGATACCATTTGGAGTTTTCTTAGCAAAGATACTCTACTGGTTTGTAATTTTCTTCTTCAGCTAATTTTACATATGAGGAAACTGAGGCAAACAGGATTAAGTGACTTGCCTAGAGTCCCACAGCTAGTAAGTGTCTGAAGACAGATTTGAAGTCAGGTCCTCCTGATGTCAGGGTCAGCCCTCTATCCTCAATGCCCCATATTTACAGTTGAGGGAATTGGTAAATTTTTAAGAGGTTTATGAAAATAAAGATGTATTGTTTTCCCATCCAAGTTCAAGAACTCGCTGAATTCTATCCATGGATCCTTTAGGAGATTCAAGGGTTCAAAGTTAAGAATCCTAAGATCTGATTCCAATCTCTGTCCTGTTTCTACCCATACCCTACTTAGCACTGTCCTCAAAAACCTTTGTGGTCTAATAAATAGCTGAATGTCTCTATAAAGGTTGGTACAGGGAATTCAGATTGTTATTATAAGACATTTCAGCAAGAGTAGCTATTTTAAGTGACATCCACTCAAATGTGTTATAGAGCCTTCTGTAACCATTTTATCCACTAACAACGAGGTCAATCCCTTCCTTAGCAGGTTTGTGTGTTAACATATGCAATCTGTTTTGATTTTTTCAAATCTCACTGCATACACTCTTACACAAAAGACAATTATATTAGAAGTGATTTAGAACTTATTGCAGGGTCAATCTTGAGTACCTATAGACACACACACATATACACACAACTACAAAGTCAGTATGATGCAGTGATACCAGAAGAGTGGTTCAAAAAACTCAATTGAAAAAAATAATTTAGTGATTTCCACTGTTGCAAAAAAGTAGAGCCATAGCATTGAGTTAGGCAAGACATCCAAGATCTTCTGTCCCAGGGATTTGTTTTGTTACCATTTTTAAATATATGACATAATATAACATGTTATATAACAATAATGTAATACATATATCTTGTTATGAATATCTAATAAATCATAATAAATATGCTTATATAAGAGATACAAATTCTCACATTAGCTATGTTCTAAAAATCTCTCATTCTTTTTCCCCCTCCCTCTACTCATTCCTTCACCCTGAGAAAGCAGATAATATTATATAAGTTGTACATATATTATCATATGATACATATTTCCCTATTCACCAAGTTGAGAAAGATGAATTTTTAAAAGGCCATATGGCTAACCTGTTAGATCACTGGAGAGCTTTAAGAAAGAATTATTTTAGAATAGTGTACTCAGGAGCTAGAATGCAAAGAATTGAGAAGAGAGTGAATGGTAAAAAACATGAAACAGTGAGAAATAAGTACGTATGTAGGCACAAGGGAAACATCCAATAGACTGAGAGGCATAAAATGTTAGAGACAGAAACAGAGAGAAAAGACAGAAAAGGAAAGAGCTCAAGGGGTAGAGAAAGAGAAGGAGAGAGAGAGAGAGAGAGAGAGAGAGAGAGAGAGAGAGAGAGAGAGAGAGAGAGAGAGAGAGAAACTTTGTCAAAAAGGGGCCACCTCATTTTCTGTCACTGGGGCATAGAAGAAGAGGACAGGTGGAAAAGCAGATATAGTTTAGTTATAGTTTTAGTAGAAGAATGGAGCTTATGATGAGTGGCCTCATTTTCTCAGTAAAAAAGACAAAGTCTCCTAGTGAAAGGGAATAGGAAGAAGAGGTGGTTTTGAATATTTGAAAGGAAAAGTTGGATTAGTCACTGTGGGGAGCATAATAGAGAGTCCATTAGAGGTGAATAAGTAGGATTATAATGAAGTAGTGAGGTTGCTATGAGCAGTTAAAGTTTTCTAAAATGAATTTTTTGTAGACCTGCTTGGCATAGTTGTGTATATTCCTTCATTTCAATATAAGATTGTAGCTAGATAATAAGAATGAGTTGAGGAGTGAAAAGATATAAATGATGTAAGAACAAAGGAGTATCTATAGAGTCAAGACTATGAAAGGAAGAAAGTAAAACTAGAATTGGAAAAAAGAAGACAATGAGGAACTGGAGGTATCATAAGGAAAAGCAGGTTTAAGAAAAGAGAGACAGATGCCCAGATGGAAAGACAAAAGATTGTTATCAGAGAGTGAAATTTCAGTTCAAGATGATAGTGATATAAAAGTTTTGGGTGATGATGAAGTCTAAGGTATGATTTCACCTGTGGGTTGTTGAAGCAGAGTAGATATGGAAGTCAGTGAAGTTGAAGAGGTTGATTAATTGGGAAGACTAAGGTGTTTAAAAGGATATGACATTGATATTGAATACTGAAGTTATTAAAGATGTGAACAGGAGAGGAATACTATAAATCAAATATCAAACTCTGTGAAGAAATAAGGAAAGGGAAAACATATACAAAGATAAATTCCAACTAGAAAAACTTCAAAGTGAATTAAATATTGGTAGTTATTCTATAAAACACATACACGCAAGATGCATAACTGCACTTTTTAAAAAATCCTTCTAAAACAAAAGAAGATACAAATAATTTGAAGATGTCTTGACCTCCTGCTCATAGATGGGCCATGCCAATGTACTGTAGTAAAAATTATATTGCTACCCAAATTGCCCTACAGATTTAGGATTATGATGATCAAATTACAAAGTTAATGCCTTTCAAACCTGGACAAAATAATAACAAAACTAATTTGAATAATTTAAAGATTAAGAAATAAAAAGATGGAGAAGTAGAAAGAAAAGGGCTGGCATTACTAGATTTTGAACTTTATTTGAACAGAAAATGATGTACTTAGAAATATAATATTCAATAGACACCCCCCCCACCCCTGAAATACAATACTTGGAGGAATTTCCAACTGACAAGAACCATTGGAAATAGGAAAACATTGGTGGGAGGTAGAAGTGAAAAAAGGTTTGGACTTCCATCTCACACCATATAATAATAAGTTTATCCCTTTAACTGTACAATCTACATCAAAGAATCAATTCAAGACATAATATATGTTATGTTAGTATTATCTAGAACCAAATATTAAGGTGCAAATAACCTTCAAGTGAATTTAAAAGATCAAAGAAACGGTGATAGCCAATGCTAAGTGTGTGGAGGTAATAATAAAAACAAAACAGAGAAGAATAAGGAGAGAAGTGAATCACCACTGATCTAGAAGCTTCCAAATGAAGAGTCAGGAAAAGAGCAAGATTCCAACTGCAATAAAATTTAGAAACTCCTGGAAATCACTGTATATATTTTATATATGTGATATATATGTATATGTATGTATATATGCATATATTTTTTCATACTGCTACTGGTTCCACCTCCTTCTCCTGCCAACTCAGCCTCTCCAAATTTCTTTCCCCAAATCGTTCTTCAGAATTATTTTAAAACTAGTGTTAAAAAGCTTCAACTTCCCAAAGAGTTGCATGCTGGGAGATAAGATAGTAGAGTAAAGGATGCTCTGGCCCCTTAATCCCTACACACACACATATGCACACACACACACAAAGAAAATAAATTGACTCAAAACAAAGGAAAACAGGAGAAACACATCTCACTCCAATAAGAAGAAAAAGTAGCCTAGGTAGCACAGCATCTGTGGGAATTAGCAGAACTCTGACCAGTCCAACATGCTGTGACTTTGCCAGAGGCAATGAAGCTGCAAAATAAAAATGAGCCCATCCCAAGACATTGAGCATAAGTAGAGAAGGCAGAGAAGGCAGAGTAGAGAATCAGCCCAGCTCAAGCCACTCCACAATGGTAGCAAAAGCAGAGATGGCAGGAAATCTACTCATTTCTACATGGCAACAGAGCACCTGAGGCAACAAGGCAGCAGAAATGGGAGACCTGCCCAATCTAAGCCATTAGTCAGGGGTAGGGAAACAGCAGTCTGGGGATCAGCCCAGCCCTTGAAACAACAGATAAACTGGTAACATGGGGTGCTGAATCTAGCTGGACAAAACATTTAACCCACCAAATCCCAGAGAAAAGTATTCTGCAAGCTTGGGGCAATACTCCTGCCACCCCAGGAAAACTCCAAACTCCAGTTCCAATGATGTGATGGTTTCATTTTTTTTTCCTGAGCTAGAAAGAAGTAAAGATCCCAAAATCTTTAGTGGTTTATAAAGCAGTCAATCTAAACTTCATCTCCATGACTGCTAGTGTTTCTCCATGAGTTTTAGAATTTTGAATTGCTTTGCAAAAATTATCTGGCTGGAGAACAGCTAGATTGCACAGCAGATAGAGTGCCAGGCCTGGAGTCAGGAGGAACTGAATTCAAATCTAGTCTTAGATGCTTCCTCGCTGTGTGATCTTAGGCAAATCACTTATGCCCCAAAAGTCTAGCCCTTCCCATTCTTCTCCTTAAAATTGGTAGTATCAATTCTAAGACAGAAGGTAAAGGTTTAGAAAACAACTTATAAAACGTATAAAACAACTTAAAAACATATTATACATGCCAGCATCAAAATATACAGCATCCCTTACTAGAATAAGGATAATTAACTGTTTCCCAGGTGTTAGGGGGTCATCAACATGCATATAGATATAGAATAATGTGAAGCATTACTTGACAGGTTGCTTCAATGATTACAGGTCTATATTTCAAGCAAGATAGTCAAACATAAATGTCATAGAAGCACACACATATTCACATAATACATATGCATGATAGCAACATAAGAACAAGTAAATAGCAACACTAGGGATAGTAAACAGTTTCTCACTACACTATATTAATGGTACTAACCCTAACATGAACAAGAAAAAGAATAATGCAGAAATATATGCAAACTTGCCACAATAAACATGTGTACCAATTAGCATATATATGCAAAACATACATCAGATGGGTGAACATTAGCATAATTATCTAGCTAACTAACATACACAGTTCACCAGTTCCCCCAGCACATCATGTTAATCTGGTAAATAATAAAATTGCTTCAGCTTTTGTGTTGTTTAGTCATTTCAGTCATGTCTCACTCTTCGTGACTTAATTTGGGATTTTCTTGGCAAAGATACTGGAGTGTTTTGCCATTTCCTTTTCCAACTCATTTTATGGATGAAGACACTGAAGCAAATAGGGTTAAGTGACTTGCCCAGACAGTAAGTGTCTGAGGCCAGATTTAAAGACAGGTCTTTCTGACTCCAGACCTAGTGCTCTGTCCACTGTGCCATCTAGCTGCCTCCAGCTCTCTTATAATGTGGCATCTTATCTGTCCCTATATCTATTCTACTTGATAGTATAGACTGTTCATAATTTTCATCAGAACTAGAGTCTTATCTGCCTAAAATTTTAGAGGGCCTAGCCTGACTGGCATTGTTACCATACCCTGAGGGGGTGGTGTTTATATCATCTGGAATTCTATGACAAAAGTATTAAGCAGAAAAAAATATTACCTCTGCATTTGGTCCTTTTCCATGATATGAACTACTTGTGGTACAATACCCAGATTCTCCTTCACTCTCTTATACAGAGCCTTGGTAAAATGCAAATACCCTTAACGAGGGAAGAGAAAATTTAAAAATGGTATCGCTCCTTCAAAAGTTATAGAATATAAGCCATGGGCAGTTGATAATTATCTCCTAAAGCTTTGAGAAAGTCAGGCAAGTAAGATTCAATTTAATGCAATTCAATCAAATCAAGAAAGATTTATCAACACATAGTATGTGTCAGACATTACTATAGGTGTGGGAAATGTAAGCCCAAAGGAGGAAATAATCACATAGCAATGAGTTTACATTCTAAAAGGGGAGAAAATGCAAAATATGTATATCATGAATATAAAGCTCATAAGTACAAACATATACAATGTAGATAAATAAAAGATAGTTGGGGATGAAGAGGACTAGCAATTGGGAAGACTGAAAAAGGCTTTATCTGGAAGATGATGCCTGAGTTGTATCTTTATTTTTTTTAAACCCTTACCTTCTATCTCAGAGTCAATACTGTGTATTGGCTCCAAGGCAGAAGAGTGGTAAGGGTCGGCAATGGGGGTCAAGTGACTTACCTAGGGTCTCACAGCTGGGAAGTGTTTGAGGCCAGATTTGAACCTAGGACCTCCAGTCTCTAGACTTGGCTCTCAATCCACTGAGCTACCCAGCTATCCCCCTGAGCTGTATCTTAAAAGAAGACAAAGATTAAAGAGAAGGAGAGAGTGTATTCGAGATAGTGGTTTTTTGTTTTTTTCCCCTCTCTTAATTACCTTTTGGTTATTCTCTTGAGTTCTGTGTTTGGGCAGCAAATTCTCTGTTTAAGTCCATTTTTCTTTATGAAGGCTTGGAAGTCTTCAATTTTATTAAATGACCATACTTTCCCCTGCAAGAAAATAGTCAGTTTTGCTGGATAGTTGATTCTTGGTTGTTAACCCATTTCCCTTGCTTTATGGAATATTTATTCCATGTCTTCCGGTCCTTCAATGTAGATGCAGACAGATCCTGTGTTATCCTAACTGTGATTCCTTGGTATCTGAATGACTTCTTAGCAGCTTGTAACATTTTTTTCCTTGGTCTGGCAATTTTTTTTTTCAAAACCCTTATCTTCCATCTTGGAGTCAATACTATGTATTGGCTCCAAGGCCAAAGAGTGGTAAGGGCTAGGCAATGGAGGTTAAGTGATTTGTCCAGGGTCACACAGCTAGGAAATGTCTGAGGCCAGGTTTGTACCTAGGACCTCCCATCTCTAGGCCTGGCTCTCAATCCACTGAGGCACCCAGTTGCCTCCAGTCTGATAATTTTTGAATTTGGCTATAATATTCCTGGGAGTTGTCAGTTGTGGATTAAATGTAGGAGATGATTTGTGGATTCTTTCAATTTCCACTTTTCCCTCTTGTTTGAGAATGTAGGGGCAGTTTTCTTGGATAATTTTCTGTAGGATGATGTCCAGGTTTTTTCTTTTGTCATGATGTTCCAGTAGATCAATAATTCTTAAATTGTCTCTCCAAGATCTGTTTTCCAGATCTGAGGTTCTGCCAATGAGGTATTTCATTTTTTCCTCAAATTTCTCATTCTTTTGATTTTGTTTTATAGATTCTTACTGCCTTGTGAAGTCATTTGTTTTTAGTTGTTGAATTCTAATTTTTAAAGACTGAATTTTATCCCTGGCTTTTTGGTCATCTTTCTCCCTCTGGTCTGATTTTCTTTGTAGGTCATCTTCCACCTTCTTTGCTTCATTTTCAAGCTGGTCAGTTTTGGATTTCAAGACATTATTTTCTTGTTTTAGTTCATATATTTCCTTTTCCCAATTGTCTTCAGCCTCTCTGTTTTTTGAGTTCTTGAATTAATTGAATTTTAAGTTCTTGAGTTAATTGAATTTTGAGATCTTCCAAAGCCTATGTCCAATTTGCTGGAGTTTCCTTGGTTTTGCCTGGAGTTCCTTGATCTTCTATTTCATTTGCTCTTTATTCACTTCCTGGAATGAAGTCTTCAATTGTAATTTCTTTATTCTTTTTCTGTTGTTTACTCATATTTTTCCCTCTTTCCCTCCTGTACCTTCTCTGCTCTGCTGGTAGATTTGGTTAAGCAGATATATTTAATGAGCTTTGATGTAAGATCTTCCCTATCTGGCAATAGAAGTTTGTAACTACTTTCTCTGCAGTCTATGGGGAAGGGGTGTTGGAGTTTCCTTGCCCTCTGAAGACTTCTTGTCTGTCCAAATGATGGGATTAAGCCAGGGTGGGGTTGATCTGTAGAGCTTGATGTGCCCTGAGGCTAAAACCTCAAGAGAAGTGGGGGGGGCAGGAGATGGAGTGTTTTCACTGTGTCTAGATTGCCTCGCTGTGTCTGTATTCAATGCCCTGAGCCTGGTGGCAGCAAGGCCTTCTCTCCAGACTAGTGCATTTGCCGGCCCAGAGATTCCAGGAGCCACTGGAGACTCAGCACAGCACGTTGGGGAGGGGCGGTGGATTTCCCTTCTATACCCTCAAACCCAACAGTTCAGGAATTCTGGCCTTTTTCTTGGCATACTTCTTGAGCTGTCCAGCAGTAGGATCCCCCAGCTCTGTCCTGTTGTTAGATTTGATTTTCTTTCCCCTTGAAGTACTTTATTTTTTATCTCCATGTGGAAGGGTATGGAGGTCTGAAGTTTTGCTCTATCTAAGCCACCATCTTCCCAGAATCTCCCCAAGTCTAGATATGAGAGATCAAATGTTTTGTGTGAGAAACAGAGAGCAGGCCAGTTTGGCTGGGTTTCTGATTGCGGGAGTGGGCATACTACTTAATGAGGTTGGGATTCAGCAATCATTAATTAAGTATTTCTATGTTCAAAAATACTAGAAAGTGACGGAAACTGGTCAGCTCCCATCAGATATAGGACTTTCCTTTTCAAAGGAATGAAATTACTTTTTTTGAGTCTCCATTTTTTCCTTCCCCCATAAGAACTGCAATGATCAAAGACTTTGAGATGTTTTTATTTTTTAAATAAAAATTTGAGATCTATCTGTAGATCTCCTGTGATCTGTTAATTATAAAGAATATCATAATTCATTTACATGTCTATGTGTGTTTTGTCCATAGATTCAATCTCCTTTTCCCACTTTATGGATATTGATTTACCACAGTATCCATCATTTGGAGAAAAATTAAAATTAAATCAGTTAAAGAGCTTGACCCATTCTGTTAATTTTGAGAAAGAAAGTTCTATGAATCTAACAAAAGTGGCTTAATTTATTTTGGTGCTTGGGGTGGGGGTAATTGACCTTTCTCACCAATAGTAATAGTTGCATAAAATAAACTATGTTTTTAAAATTGTGGAGCCAAGAATTAGAATGAGTTTTAGTAATAGACATATCTGGAGTTGTCTTCAATTTCACAATTGGTTGATTCCAGTGGAACATTCATGACAACTGAGATGGTCTGCCAATAGCCAAAGGAATAAGCACCAAGGACAGTAACTTAATCCTGGGTGTCTTATAAAAGGTGTACCTAGGTTTAGAATCAGTCCTTATGGCTAGGATAAAGTTTTTGATCAAAGGAAGTGGAGAGACAGGTAAGAAAAGTACATCTAGCACTTATTCCCTTCAATATCAGCTAAAGGAGTCTTAGGAACATTGGTACTTATTCCTACCTTCTTCCAAATGTTCTACTTAACAAAAGGCCATGGAGATATGAGACTCAGCAATATTACATTTGTGGCTGGTTTCCCAGAGTCTAGCAACTAGACCCTTGCTTTGCCCATTTTGAGAAGGCCAGCCTAATACTATATCCACAGGACTAAATCTTTCTCTTTTCCTCCCAGACATAAACTCATGAATCATGCTCTAGTTTCACACTAGTTCTTCCTCTCATGGATGGGAGCCCAGCAACTACATTGCAGTCCTTATCCCTTATGCCTGGTTTTGGGACACCTAGGTGAATAGAATACCAGGCCTAGAGTCAGGAAGACTCATCTCCTTAAGTTCAAATCTGGCCTCAAACATTTACTAGCTGCGTGACTCTGGGCATGTCACTTAACCCTATTAGCCTTAGTTTCCTCCTCTGTAAGATAAGCTGGAGAAAGAAATGGCAATGACTTCAGTATCTCTACCAAGAAAACCTCAAATGGAGTCATGATGAATTGGACACCACTGAAAAATAACTGAACATGCCTGATATGAGGCTTCTTTTATACTGGCCACCTCTATATCAGGACATCAGACTTCTATTTCTGCTGGGTTATAATTATTGCACTTTCCACTTGCCTACCTGCTAATATTTTACTTTCCAAACCTACTTATGAGAGGCAAAGTAGCCTGGATGGGGTATTGGGCTCAGAGTCAAGAATGCTTAAGATTCAAATCACTCCTTAGAATCTGTGTGACCCTGGGCAAGTCACATCATGCATCCTCTTGTACGTAAGATGACAACATTGGATTCAATAGCCTCTATAATTCCTTTTAGCTCAACATCTGTGATTCTCTTATCTCCATCTACTATTTGATGAAAGACGCCTAAACTCCAAGTGTCCAGAATTCCTCCTAGGGCCTACTGCTAGTACCTGTAACCCACCTTAGAGGACCTATCTAGCCTCAGAGATACACCTACCCCCAGTCCAGTTCAGCTGTGATCCACCAAACCTTAGTATTAGCTCATGCCATTATGCTCACCAGTATAGAAACTGTTTCAATAAAATTCAAGGTCAATTAGGAAAAAAGTGATTGTAACAGAAAAACAAAAGGCTTTCATTAAGTTTCCTTGAGGAATCTCTGTAATAGCACTTTTAAACTCACTTGCTCTTAGACAATGTAATTATTAATTGAGAAAATAAATGAAAAAGGAACAGTTTCCTGGCATTTTTTTTCTTGAAAGGATATTAAAAATTAATTTGATTTGGGTATGTAGATAAAGAGAGTGTGTGAATGAGAAACTTACAGACCCTTTGTGAAAACTGCAAATTAATATTTGGTGCCTTTATTCTCTAGCTATTAATTTGAGATGCAGTATGTAGAATAGAACCAACCCTGGAACTTAAATCAGAAAATATGGATTGGAGTCCTTGTTCTGATCCTTCTAACCATGAATCTAGAGGAAAGTTATTTCTGCTCTGAGCCTCAGTTTCCAAGTCTGTAAATGGCAACTATAATACTTGCATGATCTATCTCATAGGCTCATGGATCTAGACTTAGGAGATATCTTTGAGATCATATACCTCAAACTCATCATTTGACTGAAAGTAAAGCCCAAAGAGGTTAAGCAATTCCTTCCAAGTCACATGAGTAGTAATCATCAAAGGGATGGAGAATTTGAATCCCAGTTTTCAGACTCTCATGCTGATTTTTAATTTTTTAACCTTTACTTTCTGCCTTAGGAAAAAAATTTAAGGCAGAAGGACAAGGGTTAGGCAAGGAGGGTTAAGTGACTTGTCTAAGATCACACAGCTAGGAAGTATCTGAGGCCAGATTTGAACCCAAGTCCTCCAGATTCCAGGCCTGGTGCTCTATATACTGCAGCACCTAACTGGTCCTCAAAGCCAATACCCTTTCCACTGTACCACAGTGCATCCTTAAGTCAGCAAATCAAGCAATGAGCATTTATTAAGGGATCTCTACATTTCAGGCACTGTGCTAGGTGCTTGAGATACAAATACAAGGAAAAAGAAAGACTTTCCCTGTCTTCAGAGACCTTATGTTTTAAAGGGAAAAGATAACACATAAAAGGGAACTAAAAAGCCAAGAGGGTGGAGAGGGTAGGTGTTAAGAGAAAATAAAGGGGGCAGCTGGGTAGCTCAGTGGATTGAGAGCCAGGCCTAGAGACAGGAGGTCCTACATTCAAATCTGACCTCAGACATTTCTTAGATGTGTGACCCTGGGCAAGTCACTTGTCCCCCATTGCCTAAGAGAGAGTTTTTTTTTTTTTTTGAGAGAGAGAGAGAGAGAGAGAGAGAGAGAGAGAGAGAAAGAGAGAGAGAGAGAGAGAATAAAGATCATGGATAAATTTCAGTTAGTTTAGTGTGAGATTCAGAAGGATCAATCAGATTTGAATTTAAGAGCAGAGATTCCATCTTGTGCTGCCACAAGCACTGTCCTCCATTTTATTGTTTTCTGTTATTCACCCATGAGAGACTAGACTATATAAATCATCTATTGTTCCATTTATACAAGTGGTTATAATTAATCAGTATTTTTTCATCTTTAAGAATAGAGGACCCCAAAACTTATTCATCTTCCTCCTAAAGAGGTTAAAATCTATTCCTTCCTGCTCTCAACTTGGAAAGCCCTTAAACTTTCCTCTAATTAGAAATTAGATTACTTAATTTTATATCCTGAATTGTATCCTGCTTGATTATTCTTCTTATAATTGATTGGTCATTTGAACATATTTGATTAATTGTTTGGTGGGGTATAATAACTTGCTTTCCTCTGTTTTGGGGGTCTCATTGACCATTACTTTTTAACTGCCTAGCCAATAAATTATTTATAAACAAATTGTTCCTCAGTTATTATTAAATTTTCCATTATACAAGTGGTATTAAAGTATGAAACATAAAAAACAGAGCTGGGAGAGGAGTGAAAAATGGCTAAACTGGGATCTTCCTCAAGATGGAAGTTCTGAGAGGAACTCAACAATGAGAAAATAGTGCCATAGAAAAAATAACTGAAACATGGTGGCCTGAGCATGGCTGGCCTGGCTTTTCCTCTAACTGAAGGTTCCAGGAGGAACCCAACAATGGAAGAAGGCTGCCACAGGGGCAGCAGGATTATTGTGAATGATCCACTGACACTTAACTGTGTATCCCTGAGCAAGTCACTTCATTCCTCTGGCTCTGTTTTCTTATCTATAAAATAGGAATCATTTTATATATAATACTTAAGATTACTGTGAGAATCAAATGAATAGATGGCCATTTAAAAATCTTAAAACACTATATAAATACAAGTTACTATTTTATTAATAATAGACTACAAAGTATCACATAAAAGTAAGCTGTTTGTAATGCTCAAAATACTAGACTGTGAAGTATTATATAAAAATGAGCTATTGTTATTATCAGGAGTCTATTTTTTTTAAGTTTTTTTTCTTTTTATTGATGGTTCTATTGAACTCAGATGCCTATTATAAAATGAGTAGCCTCAGGTAAAAGAGGGAAGAATGAAAGAAATTGCTATAAAAAAAAAGACCTTTGGTATTCTCAAGTATATATGTGTATATGAGTCTTGTTGTATTTGAAAATGACCCCGACAGGACAGAGAGGGCCTTAAGCAATAATGTCCCAAGAGGAATTCTTGTCCAGGTACCGATAGGGCCAAATAATCTCTGAGGCTCCTTTCAACTCTGAGATAAAATGATTTCATTTATGAAAATTATATGAATGTAAATTCAAAATGCTTTACAATTTACAAAATCCCTTCCTGGGGACAAACTTTGTGATGTCCTTGTATGATTCTCCCCATTTTAAGAGGGTTAGGGACTTGTTCAAAGTTACATACCTAGCTTCCATCTTTTGATTGGGCTTTTATAAAAAAAGCAGAGTGGTCCAGAACCAAAAGCACTAGACTTACAAAATAAAAAATTTAAAAAAAATCATAGGCACTGGGTTCAAATTACTGCTCTGCCTCCTATTAGCTGAGTGAATTGGAACAAGTCTTTTGAAACTATTTTGTGCCCAAGTTGTTATTCAATCATTTTTCAGTCATGTCTGACTCTTCATGACCCCATTTGGGATTTTCTTGGCAGAGATGCTGGAATTTTTTGCCATTTCCTTCTCCAGCTCATTTTACAGATGAGAAAACTGAGGCAGATAAGGTTAAGTGACTTGCTCAGGGTCACATAGCTACTAAGTTATCTGAGGTTGGATTTGAATTCGGAAAGATGAGTCTTCTTGACTTAAGACCTGCTACTTTAACCACTCTATCTCCTTTGCTCTTCTTTGCTCTTCAGTTCTCTCTAAAATGAAGTCATTAGATTAGATGATTTCCCAAGCCCCTTCTAGCTCTATAACTTGGGTGGCTGGGGCTCTACTTTAGACCCTGATTCTGTATGTACCTGGTAGGAAGGAATCAGAGGGACTGATGTAGACAACTGTAAACAATATAACTTCCCACCCTCTCCCTGCCAAGCCTGCATTGGAAGGACAATTTTGAGAGCACCCCATAGAAATAGATCTCCATCAACAAGGCAGCATACCTCTGCTGTGTAGCTTCCCCTTGCCCCTCTCTACTTGCTCCACACTGCCAGAAAGAGGGCACAAGTCATATCATACCAAAGTTCTATTCTGAACCTTACTATTTCTGTGTATTTAACTGTGGTGGGAAAGATGGAATTTTCATCACATTGTCCACACATAAAAAACAGCCTCTGGTTTTTCCCCCACAGGCCTGCACTGTTTTTGACTACCTTTTCCCCCCCTAACATGCTGGCCCCCACCTTTGCCCTAGTTTAAGTGCAATAAGAAATTAAAAATACATTCCAAAACTTCTCACCCTGAAAAATCAAATGAAGATGTCTCTCTGGCTGTCACCAGGCTGGTTCATGTTGCTAAGAGAAAACCCTGAAATCTTGCTTGGCTGAGCTGGCATCCTCTCAAAAACGTTCGACTTTCTTTTCCTGTCACAATTGGTAATGATTTTCCTAGAACTACGATGTTCCTGTGTTATTTGATATTTCTTCCTTTCCCTTACTAAAGCTATTGCTAAATCCTCTGTTCATTCTTCATTTTGCATTTAAAAATCCTTCATTTCATGTTATCCTTCTAAAATGCCCTGAGTTTTGTTCTGTTTGAATATCATACTCTTGGCCTCACTGATCTCATTGCTTCTTGTCCATCTCTTCTGCCCTGATAAAAGTAATTTTTAAATCATCCTTAAATGCTTCTTTAATGTCTTTGATTGATCATTAAAACTAATGTTTAATTTCAAAGATTATATTCTACTTTGAATGGAACATATTTCCATCTGAAATTTTCTGTCCCTGTCTTTTCCCTCCTACAAGCCTGTTAGCTCTTTGAGGACAAGGACCATGCCTTTTACATCTGTTATTTCTTCCCAGTTTAGTGAAGTATTTTGCTTCATAAGTATTTGTTGACATTGAAGAGATATGAAATATTTTTAAGGCATGCCTACCATATTATTACCTTTCTTCCTCTCACATCTTCATCATTCTTTTCTCCTGCCTCCTTATACTTGAAACTTCTCTTATCTAATTATCTAATATCTAATTATCTAATATCATCTCTTATCTAATTATATAATCTCTATATTTTAAGATATGCTCTTAAAAATGTGCCAGCAGCAGACCATTAAGGATAGCCAGGGAAGACTAGGCAGTTGTCAGGATAGGATACAGGTAAACAAATTGCTGGGTAAGAGATATTGGGAGAGGTCACCCTAAACTAGGTATCTAAGAACAAAACTCAGGGACTGGGAGTTGGGTCAGGATCTACACTATGCCGGCCCAGGGGAATGGATATCTCACAACTGAGTTCATTTCTGTTCCAGTGATGTTCAAGGGTTTCCAGGATCATAGGTCCTCAGTAAAATTAATCCCAAGGGAGAATGGAGGCAGAGAGCTAATCCAGTCTGAAAGTCCACCTTTCAGAGCTGTGATCATGCCCACCCTTGCACTTCCTAGCAGGACAGATAATTCCTTGATAGAGGAAAAATCCACTCTCCTGGGCTCTCCACCAGGGACAGTTAACAGCATCACACTGTTTCCTCCATAACAGAGTCCTCAGGAAAAACTTCCTTCCTTGCCACTATTCCATCATTGGAACCTTTAGGTCGTATCTGACTATTTACACTAAATGTCTAAAATCTTAATTTATAAATTTTGCCTATTACAGAGGTCATGGGTTCAAATCTGGCTTCAGACATTTCCTCACTGTGTGACCCTGGGCAAGTCACCTAACCCCCATTGCCTAGACCTTACTTCTCTTCTACCTTGGAGCCAATACACAATATTGATTCTAAGACAGAAGGGGAGGATTTTTTTTTAATGTTCACATGAGAAAATCCAGGATGTATAAAAGAAGAATGGAGAGGATTTGGTTAAAGATCTTTTGAGGAAGAAAGATGCATTTTGGGATCATACTATACTATAGGCCACCAGTAAAGAAAGAGGAAATAGGTGAGGAGTTCAGGGTCTTGGCACAGAGATATGACAGTAATCCTGAAGGACTTTAATTAATCAGAATTTTTTTGGGGGGAAACTCTTTCTCTCTGGCAAAAACAGAGCAGCTAATCATTTAGATTTAACTTAATAATTACTTCAGTCTTCAAATGTCAAAGGAACCAACTTCTGTCCTGGATCTAATTATAACTAACAAAGAGAAAATGGATGTTAGGGTGCTAATGATGACAATCTTGTGAAAATCAGACATAGTCTGACATTCACTTGAAGTCTGGAGAGAACAGATGTCAAATGGGTTTGGGAAAAGGATAGATAGAAGGATCCTTTGGACTTAAAATCTTATAGGAAAAGTCATGACAAGAGGAGTGATGATAATCTCTCAAGAATGCAATTCTGAGAACATAGAAGCAATGTCAATGAAGATTTAAAAAGAGAATTATCTAGAAACTTCAATTATCAATGCATAAGAGGTTCATCAAACTAAGATTGTAAAAGAACAATAATAATAATAGCTATAACTATAGTACTTTCTATATATCAAGCACTATGTTAAGTGCCTATAATTAGTATCTTATTTGACCCTCATGACAACCCCGAGAAGTACTATTATTATCTCCATTTTACAGATGAGAAAACTGAGACTTGTCCAAGCCACAGTCAATAAATGTCTGAACCTGTGATTAAACTCAGATCTTCATGATTCCAGGACTTCTGCACCAGTCACTGTACCACCTGTGCCATAAGTGGGAACAAGGGCAAAAAATAATGAGTAGAAAAATGTGACAAATCCCAGAAAACATGAAAACATGCACAGAATAAGTTAAGGTTGATGGAAAAGCATTAAGGATAACAAAAACCTGGCACTGAGTTGGGGGAAGGGGTGGTAATAGAGGAGTATCAAAGAGATAGGCTTGTTGCTCACAGAGAGAGATAATGATAATGGAATCTAGGAAGAAGAAAAAGTTGCTTTTTTTTTCTATTTTCTCTTCAAAGAAAAATTATGTTTACATCAGAAAGAACAGAACAAAAATACCTCAGCGTTGATAATAAGAGAGCCCCTATTGAAAGTTATGCTGACCCTTGTTCCCAGGCCTGATTGTCAATCAATGTTGAGGGAGGCTTTGTTGGGGAAGGTGTCACTGAGTTTGCAGTTTTTGTTGTTGTTCAGTTGTTTCAGTCTTGTCCAACTTTTCCTGAGCCCATTCAAGGTTTTCTTGGCAAAGATACTGAGGTAGCTCTCCATTTCCTTCTCCAGTTAACCTTACATATAAGAAACTGAGTCAAACAATGACTTGCCCAGGGTCACAAAGCAAAAAAAGTGTCTAAGGTTAGATTTGAGCTCAGGAAGATTAGTCTTCCTGACTTCATTTTTATCTACTGCTCTAACTACCTGTCCAATTACCTACTATTCAATGGTACCTCTGCCTGTGATGCTTATACTCCTCCTATCAGCCCTCACCTATCTGCTATCTTGGGGAGAAACTGAAATGTAATGGCTCATCCCCTTTTACTAACGTAGACCTCTCTGTATTGTCTTTATTTCATCACGAAAGTTATCAACAAAAGCTAGTTCCATCTTCAACCCCTTACCATTCTCCAGTGATTACCCTTTCAACCTGTGATGCACTTTTGTTGTTCAGTTGTGTCCAATTCATCATGACTCCATTTGTGCTTTTCTTGCTAAAGATCCTGGAGGGGGTTGCCATTTCCTTCTCTAGCTCATTTTACAGATGAGGAAACTGAGGAAAATTTGGTTAAGTGACTTGCCAAGGGTCATAGAGCTACTAAGCATCAAAGAGTGGATTTGAGCTCAGATTTTCTGGACTCTGAGACCAGGCTCTATCCACTGCACCACTTAGCTGTCTGACTTGCTTTTAATAAATTTCTTTTAATTTCCCTTATCCTGAGTTTTGCCTCATTAATCAGGGTGAAAGCCCAAACAAAGTATTTTCCTTTTAAAACTTCTAATTGCCTTCGATGATGTAAAGTCAAAAGATTCAGATGAACTACACTGAAAACATTGGCTGATGTGATTTCTCATCCCTGTCAGTGACATCTAAAAGTTCAGAAGGAGAGGTATTACAGGATTGGAGAATGGCAAATACTTCCCCAATTAAAAAAAAAAGAAAGAATAAAAGAAATAGAATGTTGTCAATAAACTACAGGCTTGAAGAGTTTGCTTTTGAATGCTGATGAAATTCTAGAATGTATTATTAAAGACATGCCTAGTAAACATCTAGAAAAGGAAGTAGTGATCACAAAAACCATTTTAGAAGTCTTTGATAAGTCAGAGAGTGTCAATTCCCAATGAGGTTGGTAGAAGGAGGTAGGGCAGGGAGATGCTTAGAAGACAGAGGAAGAAATGAAAATATTTCCACATTTTTGAAGGGCTTCACATAGAAAAGGGATTAGGTTTGTTCTGCTTTATCCCAAAGGACAAAATTAAGAATAACAGGTAGAAAGATGTTTAAAAGATATGCATTTAGGCTTAATATTAACAAAATTTTCCTAACAATTATAGCTGTCCATAAAAAAGTGGTGTACTTTGGAAGTTAGAGTATTAATTATCACTAAATTACCATTTAACTATGTTGTTAAAGAGGTTCTTATTCAAGCATGTTTTGGATTATACAAGAACTGAGCCAGGGGTATTCTGCTAAATGTCTAATAATTAGCTCTCTGGGGGAAAATGTAGGCAGGATACATTTTTAAATTTAATCTACATTGGTGACATTTTCTCCATCACTTTCTTAGGTCTATAAAATTAAAAACAATGATAAATCAAACCTCGATTTGTAATATATGAATTTGCAGACTTGTAAATGCCCACACTGAAAATTTAACAACCAACTCTAGCTATCCAGTCTGAAATGACTCCAACACACTCTGATGGTCCTTTTTAACTCTTATATTTGCTAAACTCTATACATCTGGGCATGTGGGCATGTGACTTTAATTGACTGGAGAATCAGATGTGTATAAGTACAAGTTACCTTGAATAGGAAATAGTTTCAAGATCTGGGATTACAGAAAGTTTTTTACAAATTCTTATTCCATCTTAATCTTAGGACATCATGGTCCAGAGTTGGAAGATGCCTTCGGGTCATCTAATCCCACTTTCTTTCTCTCAACATTTTTTACAATATCCCTGAAAATTGGTCATCGAGTCACTACTAAAACACTCACAAGCTTATTCCTTTAACAAAGTAGATAAAGGTGAAATGAATAATGGGATTTTTAAAGGCATCATTAAGTCATTTGAACATGTTTATTGTAGTCACTAGATCTGATAGTTTATACTTTAGATTTTTAGATTAGCGCTAGCATTCAAAGGGCTATTCATGTCATGTCTATGTGCTTCCTCACAGTTTCTAAACTACCAATTATCCAGATATCAGATATCATCATTAGGAGAATTTCAATGTTTTGATTATGACCCAATGATACGAAAGGACACATTTCCTGAAGGTATGATTAAGCCAGGGAAATCCAGTTCCACTAAAATTTACTTCATTTCATAGAATACAGGAATGCCTTAATTATTCAGGAGTGTTGTGGAAAGAGATATTTCACATGATCAAATTTCCAAATACCTTATTAGTCAGGTTTTGGGTCATCATTAGGATTTATCAAGGGTCAAAGATCTGGCCATGTCACTCCTTTCTTCAAAAGTTTCAGTGGCTCTCTCTTGCCTCTAGGATAAAATAATAGATGCCTCTATTTGACACTGAAAGAAAAAAAATCTGGTTCCAGTTTATTTTTCCAAGTTGATTGTGCATTATTTTCTTTCATTCATTCTACATTCTAGTTAGAGTGACCTACTTGCTGCTCCCTAAATAGGACATTTCCTCTTCTGTCTTTGTGCCTTTGCCTAGTCCTTCTTCCTTGCCTAGAATGAATTCCTCTCTCATCGTTGACTCTTAGTTTTCCTAGTTTTCCTTTTTGGAACTATGCTCAGAAAGTTACCAGACTTCATAACCTTTGACCCAGTTATGCCATTAATAGGTTTATATCTTAAATTAATCACTAAAAGAAGAAAGGAATCTATTTATAGGAGGATATTTATAGCAATTCTTTTCAAGGTAACCAAAAATTGGAAACTAAGAGGCTATCTTCCTGTTGGGAAATTTCTAAATAAAGTGTGGTGTATGACTATAATAGAGTATTAGAGTATTATTGTGTCATAAGAAATGATGAAAAAAATACTCTCAGGGGAAACTGGTTAAGTTCTCTATGGACGAAGGCAGAATGAAGTCAGCAAAATTATGAAAACAATTCATACATTGTTAACATTTTTGAGCAAAACAACTTTGAAATATTTTAAAATTCTGATCACCTCAATGATAAGCCATGAGGCCTAAAACATGAAGATGAAACACACAAATCATCTCCTGAACAGATATGATAAACTTAAAATTCAGTAGGAAAAATATGCTTTTAAACATGGCTAATTTATTTTGCCAGACACTTGAATATGTACTGCTGGCTTTATTTTTCAATTTCAATTTATTTATTTATTTATTTATTTGGTATATTAAAATACCCAGTTAATGGTCTCTTTCTTTCTCTCCCCAATAGAGAAGGCATCATCTTGACAAAAAGATGTATGCAGATTTAAATCACTGTCTTTTTCATTTCTATTTATCATTTCTTTCACTAGAGATGGACATACACAAGTCATTCTTCAAATAATATTTCTGTTGCTATATATAATGTTCTATGGTTCTAATTATTTCACTCTTCATAATTTCATATAGGTCTTTGCATGGCTTTTATTAAAAATTGTTCATTGATGGGGAGGAGGGCAAAGAGGAGAGAGAAGCAAGAGGTATAGTTTTAAAATTATTTTTAATTGAAAAAAGGAAAATAATAGATTTTGCAAAAAAAATAAAATCCTGGACTTCTTTCAAGGCTCAGCTCAAATGCATCTTACTTTTAATTTTCCTCCAATTACTAAAATATTCTCCCACAGGTATAGATATAGATACAAATATATGCAAATGTTTAACTACTAGGCCTCTGAAGACAAAAAAGTTACCCACAAACACTACTAAGTCTGCATCATTAACATTTCTTTGTCATTTTCTAAAGTCTGGACAATCAAGAAAATAATAACCATGTAGCTTCAAGCTTACCCCAGGAATACCCTACTAACTCCTCTCCCCATGACTTTGTATGTATCGCTCTGTGTATACATTATTTCCCCCTACAAAAGGGAAGAATCAATGTGTTGCTGTTCTTTCTGTCTTCTAACTATTTGTAATCAGGATATTTCGTGTCAGTGTTCAATTATAGAGGTGATAATGGGCATCCTTGCTTTACTCTTGATCTTTTGGGAAGACTTCTAACTTGTTCCCAATGCAGATGATACTTGCTGATAGCTTCATTTGCCTATTTCTAATAAACATGTAGTGAAATATGTACAACTATATAACCTCCAGATTACTGTAAGAAGATTATCTTTCAGCAAAATTATTCTCCAAAAGAGAGGTCAAAACCATCTCTTCCCAAGTCCTTCCTTCACCCTCCACATAAATCTTCATAGTCATTACTGATACCTTTATTACCAGAATGAGCATCTTGCTCCAAACGTGGGCCAGTTTCAGATACAGACACATCTATTGTTCTACAAAATAAAATTGTTCTATAAATAAAACGTTCATCACTTGGCAGCTTCCCTGGTGGTCGCTTTCTGAGACGTTGTTCAGGACAGGACTCAGGAGACAGACATACAGTCCATCACCAAGCCTATCTTCAAAGCCTTTTCACTTTAGTAGGACCTGCCAATGAATTGGTGCTCTGTCCCCGAATCAGTCAATGAGCTTATATTAAGTGCTTTCTCTGCACCAAGCTCTGCATTCGAGATGCAGAGAAAGGCAAAAAGGTACACCCTGAAGGATGAAGCACAATCTAATAAGGTAAACAACATGGAAAGGACTATGTCTGTACAAGATACATACAGTATAAAAGCAAGTATACACATCACTTTTATACCATAGTAAATGGAACATAAATACACTGTTAGTGGAACTGTGGAGTGATCCAAACATTCTGGAGAGCAATTGGAACTCTAGTCCAAAAAGCTAAAAAACTATTGCATACCCTTTGATCCATCAATACCACTGCTAGGTTTAAAAGAGAAAGGGACTTATTTGTACTAAAATTATAGCTGCTCTTTTTGTAGTGGTAAAGAATTGGAAATTGAAAGGATGTTCATCAGTTGGGAAATGGATGAAGAAGGTATGATAGATGATTGTGATGGAATACAATTAAAATGATGCTATAAGGAGCAGATTGATAACTCAATGGATGGAGAGCCAGTTAGGGAGATGGGAAGTCCTGGGTTCAAATCTGATCTCAGACACTTCCCCACCTAGACAAGTTACTTAGCCCCAATAGCTTAACCCTTACCACTCTTCTGTCCTGGAATTTATACTTAGTATTGATTCTAATATAGAAGTTAAGAATTAAACAGATAAAAAAAATGGATGATGCTATAAGAATGCTATAAGTGCTATAAGAATGATAAGGAGGATCATTTCAGAAAAACCTGGAAAGATTTACATAACCTGATGCAAAAGTGAAATGAATAGAGAACCAGGGAGACCATTGTACACAGCAACAGCAATATCATGTGATGATCATCTGGGAATGGCTTAGCTATTTCAGTAATACAGTGATTTAAGACAATTCCTAAAGACTTATGATGAAAAAATGGTATCTATCTCCAGTGAGAAGACCAATGGAATCTGCATGTAGAGCAAAGCATACTTTTTAAAACTTTTTTTGTTTTTTTTTTTTCACAACATGGCTAATATGGAAATGTTTTTCATGGTTGCCTATGTATAGACTATATTAAATTTTTTGTACTCCCAATGACAGGAAAGGAGAGGCAGGGAGGGAGAAAATTTGGAACTCAATTTTTTTTAAATTTAATGTTAAAATGTTTTATGTATAATGAGAAAAATTTTAATGGTTTAAAATTTTTTAAATAAAATATTTGTAAAAATGTATTTTATAATGAAGCATCAGAGTAGATGTATAAGCTGTTTTTCTTTTGATGGTGACTGCACATAAGGCACAATCAAGTTTTACATGAACTAGATTTGGGGGGGAGAATATGTACTGCATTCAGACCAATGTGTTGGCCCAGTGGATAAAGTACTGGCTGTGGAGTCAGAAAGACCTGAGTTCAAATCCTGTCTCAGATATTTCCTAGCGATATGACCCTGGGCAAGTCAACTTAATTTCTGTTTGCTTCAGTTTCCTCAAATGTAAAATGAAGATAATAATGGCATGTACCATTATCAAATGAGATAATATTTATAAAAAGTGTTTAGCATAGAGTCTAGCACATATTTAGTGCTATATAAATTATTAACTATCATTAATGCTTATTCCCATCCATTCTCCCCTTGTTAAAATTACTTATAACAACTAACATTTCTGAAGCACTTTAAAGCTGGAAAAATTATTTCCTCACAACAACTTTGTGAAGTAGATAGCATAAATATAATTATTCCCTCTCTTCAAATAAGAAAACGGAGTAGCAGAGAGGTTAATTGACTTGTCTGAAGTTACACAGCATTAGAAATCGAACCCAAGTCTTCTAAATCTAACTCTAGCACTCTTATTCATCAAAAGACCATCAGCAGTCCCTTGCCCATTTGAAACAACTCCCATATCACTAACATTTTGCTACATAAAGGGAAAGAGCCCATACCTTGACATTTTAGTGATCTCTGTTGGATATTAAGGTCATAGATCCCTATAGATGAAAGGGAGCTTAGAGACCATTTTGTTCAAAAGCCTTATCCTGAAGAGGAGGAAATCAAAGGACAAGAAAGTTAAGGAACTACTTACTTGTCACAAATCATGGAGAGTTAGTAGAAGAACCTAGGGCCAGCAGGCTCCCAGTCCCAAAGCTTTTTCCACTAAATCACAGTACAATCCATGACATATGAGTTTGTGTTTATATAGCTCTGTGCTAAGAGCTTTACGAATCTCTCATTTGTTCCTCACAACAAACCTAGGAGGTAAGTGCTTCTATGATTCCCATTTTACAGTTGAATAAACTGAGGCAAAGTGATGTTAAGTAACTTTCCTAGGGTTATATGCTAGTCAGTGTCTATGTCTAAATTTGAACTCTGATCTTGCTAACTCCAGAGCCCAGTGCTCTATGTATTCTACCCCAGATATCTAACAGCTCTAGAATGCTGCTTTCTCCTCCACCAAAGAGAAAAGAAAAGATTCCCAGAAGGCTGCTGCCACAATACTATGGTCCTATGATTCCACCCATTCAAGTATTCTGTGACCTAGGATTTAACCTAAAATAGAAATAAATCGCACCCCGTCTTCACAAGATGGTTTCAGAACTGGAACAGAACCATTATTTAATCAGAAGCCTTTACTAGGATTACTGACCTTCGTCACCCGCTTGAAATATTCATAACTCAATACACCAGGAAAACTGTCACCACCATGCCCCTTCTGGGATAAAATACTAACCAAGATAATTAAATAGCAATCTGTTGGCCGCCCTTCCTCTTGTCTTCAACCAGATAAAGCCTTCCTAGCAGTAGTAACGGCTGGGGAGCAAGAAAGGAGAATAAAATGTTTTTTTTTTTATTCTGGGAGAAAATTTAACTGGGAGAAACCTGGGAGAAAAATTAACTAAATGCCCTCTAGGACAGTAAGCAAAATAGAGCTGAAAACATCCTTTTAGTGAGAAAATCCAGGATGATCTTTTACCAGGCGTCTCTAAGTGATGGATAAATACATTAAAGTGGAATATAAATTAAATTGAGGCAATTGAAATTTTATGTCACTTAATTTTCCCAGGAAGGATACTACCCTGTAAATGACATTTTAAAATAGTTGGCATGCATTGTAAAATGTGCACACATTCAGTATTGAGCTCAATATTGCTTCAACATCATTTAATCTGGTTCTATTTAATGGAAAACAGAAAAGCTTTTTTTTTTTCCCTCTGCCAGTGGTGATTGAACTAGGTAGTAAGAGCTCTAGAGAAGATCCAAGAACAATTATATTTCCATCCACATGATTCTAGGTGACATCACCCTTTTCTTTGCCCAGAATTTTATACCACCTGGGATGGTGTGGTTGCCCATTCTGTTAAGTTTTCATGGGAACGGAAATTAAAATCCACTAATAACCTGAAGAGAGGCAGTGTGGTGCAGTAGGTAGTAGGTCAGGCTTACAGTCAGGAAAATCTAGGTTCAAGTCCTGCCTCTAATACTAGCTATGTGACTAAGTGAGTCACTTAGCCTTTATGTGACTCATGTAACCCCTCCAGGTGTTATCAACCTATAGTCTATAGACTTTAAAAAACATATAGTTTGATAATTTTTTTCAGCTTGTTCCCTTTGTAATCTTATTTATTTTGTTTCCTCCATTAGAAGACATGATTCTGAGAAAGGATCCAGGGGCTCTAACAGACAACCAAAGAGGAACATGACACACAATAGGTAGAACCTTGACCCCTTTACTTAAGTCATAGAACTGGTTCAAGCTGCTATTGGTGGAAGAAGGTCCCTGTGCTGATGAAATCCCAATTTCTTTAGTTTGCCCAGCATCACGTAGCTAAGAGGTTGAATTTGAACTCAGGTCTTCCTTTCTCCAGGTCCAATACTCTATTCACTATGCTACCTGAAGGGGTAAAAGACACTTATTTTATGTTATATTTTATTTTCAGTCTTAGGATTTACCTGGGGAGATTGTAACCAGATAACTCAGGAGGGAGATGAAGAGTTAAAGAACCGCAAGGATGGAAGAAAGACATAGCCTAGGGACTTGAACACTGACATGAAATATCCCCATTACAAATAGTAGAAGTCAGAAGGAACAGCAACACATTGATTCCAGGGGTAGAGGCTTGGGCAGATCCTCTGGGATCCTCGGGGCCACAGTGAAGTTTGTTGATTGATGGGTCATTATGGTGGCGGTGGTGGTGGCAGGGGGAACCTTTCTTTTTCTCTATTACTTTTAATGGAGTTAAATGGGGTTTGGGAGTATTTTTAGCATGCCAAGGAATTGACTTTTCCTAATTGCCCTAAAAAATTATGAAGGAAATGCTTCTAAGCACTGAAATTAAAACCAAGAAGAAGTATAGCTAATTATTTAGACTGCTTACTGTACCTAGCTTATTTATCCTGTTAAAGATTGTTATTAAAATTCCTATAGTAAGAGAATAAAAAGGACGACACTGGGTCCGGGGGGGGGCAATCAGAGAAAAGGATGCTACCAAAGAATTCTTCTACAAAGTGTTGGGGAGAAAGGATATCCTGACAGCTTGAGGTCTCATATTCTTTACTGAAATTCAATGCAGTTTCAAGCTGGTGTTTCAAATCTCCATGGGCCACTAGGAGGGAGACATAGTCCCATGTTAATCCAATCTGTGGTTAGCAATTGAATGATCTTTATCAAGCAGCTTGAGAACCCAATTTAGTGAAAAAAAGATTAGAGAGTGAATAGCAAAGCCTAGGTATGTCCAGCCTCCCTAGAACTTTCCTTCCTTCCCATATCTCATTCAGGGTAGGCACAACCCACATCCTGGTGTTTTATCCCACACAGAGAATAGTTTAAAATTTTTTTAAATCTTTCATCATCATCATCATTGAAAGCATTTATGTAGAATTCTAAGGTTTATCCAGTATGATGGTGGAACAGTAGAGATCTCTGGTTATAGAGTCAGAGGAATCTCATCTCTACTCTTTATACCCTGTTTGACTTTGGATGAGTCATTTTCCTCCACTGAAACTTGGCTCTCACCTACTGGACTAGAAGGTCTCTCAGGTCTTTTCCCATTCTAAAAATCTGTGATCTATTTTCCTTGAACTAACTCTTCTGAGGCAGGTCAGATATTATTGCTACTATTTTGCAGATGAGGAAACTAAGGATTTGAGAAGTTTAGTACACAGTTAAGGTCAGAGGCAAGACTTAAATTATGTAGTCTGCTCTAGTGTTCTTCCCATTATAGGGTATTATCTCAGAAGAAATAGTCACTTATCTTTCTGGTCACAATATACATTCTCTCTCCAACAATCCAGGGAGCCCTAAAATTAAAATGTAGGTACATAAACAGTCTAAATGTACAAAAACAAATTCCAGAATGTATTAGAGGAGAGGCCAATCTCTCCCATTTCAATCTGCCCACCTATTCTATCCCCCACTTGCCCAAATCTTCTCAGCCTTAACCCTCAGACTTCTTTTCAAAGGAGATGTGGTTTGTTTTTTTAATGGCCTAAAAGGGTGCTCAACAGTTCATCTCACATCTTACAAAAGCCTCAGCTTATGTGAACAGAGCCTGTTCCTCTTTTATTCAAAGAATCAATAGGAATCTTGAACACCCTGATTTTTCATCTAGTTTCCTGTCCAAGCACAGCGGGAGAGCCAAAGACACAAGGAGATAATTTTCCAGGATATCGAACCAAAGCCACACTGCAACTTCAAGCTGATAGCATGTAATGTTCCAGCTGACTATAAATTACCTTAAACATAGGTTGTTGGGGGGTTTTGTTGTTATTATGAGCTGTAAAGCCAGCAGGAGGAAAATTTCTTCTGATTCAGTCGGAAGTTCTTCAAGAACATTATTACTACTCAGAGATGAAAAGAAAAGGGGAAAAAAAGGATATACATAAGGTTTGGAGAAATATGAGGAAATAGTCACAATCCCCATTCACCCATTGCCTGCTTTTGTGGGTGAGAATATCAGTATGAATAAGACCCATCATTTGAACTTTCTTCCTTACTGTCTAATAGCAAAGGTATTAAATAGTGTCTAGGTGGCAGTTTAAGAGAATTATAGTTTCTTCAGCTTTGTGAGGTGAGCAAAATTTCTCTCTTGGAAAATCTTGCTTGGCAAAAATTGGCCCCTTCTCCCTTCTGCTCTCTTTTAAAATGCAAATGATCCTGGGAAAGTCAATACCTGAAGTCATTCACCTCATAGTATTAATAAAATTTATCAGCTTATATTCTTCCTAATGGTAGGAAGCCAGGGCAAGAGAGCACTGAGGGCTCAGAAAGTAGGGAAAACCGTCCAGGGCAGGGAAATGTGGGAACCTGTGAATATCCCTCACCTAACTCTAGCTTTGTGTGGGGCCAGTCATTCAGCTCCAACCTGCTCCCCCATCCTGCTCCACAGTCCTTTTGGGACTACGATAAACTTGCTACCTATTTAGATGGTTGTTGTTGAATTCTTTCCAGTTGTGTCTGACACTTTGTGACATTGTTTTGTCAAAGATATTGGAGTGGTTTGTCATTTCCTTCCTAGTTCATTTTTACAAATAAGGAATTAAGGTAAACAGAGGTAAGTGACTTGCCTAGGGTAATACAGCTAGGAAGCGTATGCGGCCAGATTTGAACTCAGGAAGATGAGCTGACTCCAGGCATAAGACTCCATATGTTTGGGCACCTACCTGCCTCCATTTTGGACAGTTAGTAGACTAGAATCAGAGAAATTGTGGACATATTTTACCTATAGTTTGTTTTAAAGTCATTTGGCAAAACTTTCCATGTTTTTCTTACGGACAAGATGGAAAGATATGACCTGGGGCAGCTAAGGAGCACAGTGGAGAGAGCTCCAGATCTGGAAATAAGAAGACCTGGATTCCAATCTGGCCTCAGATGCTTTCTAGCTATGTTACCCTCGGTAAGTAACTTAACCTTGATTGCCTAGCCCTTGCTGCTCTTCTGTCTTAGAATTGACACTAAAACAGAAGGTAAAGGTTTAAAAAAGAGAGAGATGTGACCTAAATAAAGGTATAGTTAGGAGGACTGGGAACTCACTGATTGGTCATACACAAAGAGTAGTCATTATTGTCTTTTCTCTATTTTTTTTTAAACTCTTATTTCCATCTTAGAATCAATACTGTGTATTGGTTCCAAGGCAGAAAAGCAGTAAGGGCTAAGCAATGGGGGGTTAAATGACTTGCCCAGGATCATACAGCTGGGAAGTGTCTGAGGTCAGATTTGAACCCAGGAGCTCCAGTCTCTTGGTCTGGCTCTCAATCCATCAAGCCACCTAGCTGCCTCCAATTGCCTTTTTTCAATGGATAGAAATGGAATGTGTCAGAAATATGTTTGGATCTGTGCTGCTGGGGGGGGGGTCGTTTTATAAATGACTTAAAGGCATAAATTTGATACTTATCAAATGTGCAACTTCCAAAAAACTAGAATGACATGATAGAAATTTTAAAAAGATTATAATGAAAAAATTCCACTACAATAGGCTAGAATATCAGTCCGTGTCTAATAAAATGAAATTCAATAAAATTAAATATAAATTCATATGCTTGGGTTCAAAAAGCCTCCTTAACAAGTACAGTACAAGATGATAAAGGAAGAACTGCTAAATCCAATTCAGTTAAGACATAAAGTTCCTTAGTAAATGATCTGAGGATTTTATGAGGCAGAAATCTCAACATGAATCTACAGAAAAATATAGTAACCAAAAAAAAAAAAAAAAAAAAAAACCTCATCTGAACAAAGGATATGAGAGTTGTTTCAAGTATCTTGGAGGGTTGCCATGGGGAGGAAGGACTACACTTGTCCATATTGGTCCCAGAAGTAATAACTAGAAGCAATGGATAGAAGTTGCAAAGAAGCAGATTTAGACTTGACGCAAGGGAAAACTTCTTAATTAACAAAGAATCACAGAACTATAAAGTTACCAGAGATCCCAGTAACCATTTAGTAGGACGCATAACTTAAAAGAATCTTCCGACTTCCACATATGAGGCTTGTGGTCACTCAGCCTGTTTTTGAGGATGCCCGTTCTGGAGACAGCCCATTCGGCTCTCTTCCCTGGCCATAATTCACTAGATACGCTATCTCCTTCTATTAGAATGTAAGTTCCTTGAGGTCAGGTACTGTGTCACTTATGCATTTGTATCCCCAGTACTTAAAACTCTTATTATTTAGGAAGATTTTCCTGAAAACAAACTTAAATTTGCCTCTTTCTGATGTAATGAGAACTTTTTATTTCTTTATTCATTTTTATTATTTGGGGGTCAGAGCTATTCCTTTTTCAATATCTAGTAAAATGAAAGCTTATCTTTTGTCAATATTAACCTCATCTGATCAAAATCTGGTTCATGGGGTATGAAAATTTATGTAAAGCCTTAAACATTCCTTAGTTAAGAAGCCAGAGGAAGACTATTTCAACTGTCCCTGATTCCGTGGTGACATATAAATCTCTTCCTTCAATAAGCATGTTTGTGAACCCTCTAAATGCAGTAATCTGTAACTTAACTTAGTTTACCTATAGAGTCTAATTTAAATAAGTTTGTTTCCTTTTGTTGTTCAAGCTTTTTAATCATGTCCAACATTCTGTGACCTCTTTGGGGGTTTTCTTGGCAAAGATACTGGAATTTACCACTCTCTTCTCCTGCTCATTTTACAGATGAGAAAACTGAGACAGAGTATAGTGACTTGTCTCAGATCACATAGCTAGTAAATATCTGAGGCTGAATTTGATCTTAGGTCTTCTCAAGGCCATGCCCGGTATTCAATCTGCTCTGCCAGTTAACTGCCCTTTGTTTACTTGAGATTATGATATTATGATTTTGCTTAACTAAATTTAGATAATTTTTTGACACTAGAGGAAGCATGGGATTATAAATCTGTCTTTTATTTAACTCAACCCAAGAGGAATGTAAAAGATTGCAATATGTAAAAGAATTGATTCTCTATCATTCCCGATGTAATTTTGTCTATAAGAAGCCTTGTCAGACTCCTAATTAGCATTCAGATTTATTGTTTTGTACAATATATGAACCTATGCTTAAGCATAATAATAAAACCAAGGTTTTTCTTAACTCTAAATTTATTTTTATTTTTTAAAAAACCCCTACCTTCAGTCTTAGGTATTAGTTCCAAGGCAGAAGAGTAGTAAGGGCTAGGCAGTGGAGGTTAAGTGACTTACTTAAAGTCACACAGCTAAGAAGTTTTTGAGCCCAGATTTTTTTAAACCCTTACCTTCCATATTAAAATCAATACTGTGTATTGGTTCCAAGGCTGAAAAGCAGCAATGGCTGGCAATGGAGGTTAAGTGACTTGCTCAGGGTCATATAGCTAAGAAGTGTTTGAGCCAAAATTTTAACCCAAGACCTCTTATCTCCAGTCCTGGCTCACAATCTAATGATTTGTAATCTAGTTGCCTCCAACTCTATAACTGTGGTGAAGTGATACCTCACCTATCACAAGAGTTACGTTCCAGAGACCCCTGCGATTGAGTAGAAAATCTGCAAAGTAACGGTATTATATATATTTATTTTATTATTTATATAGATTTTAAGGCTTTATAAACCCTTCCCATTATCCTATAAACCTTTCCCACACTCATATGTTCTTAAACACTTTCTGAACATATGGACACAATGAGGGAGAGCAAAGTGAGCAATGCTACAGTCACTGAGCCAATCAGCACCCAGGATACAGAACACAATGCTGTGTTTGGTCACCTTTCATTCCATCGGTCAAGCAAGAGTGGTGTACTGCATTTCCATTGTGCACAATATGGTATTCATCCACAAAATCCCATGATATAGCAAAAACTTTGTAATACAGTATTAGATTTTTTTTAAATCTGCAATACAGTGAAGCTGCAGCAAGTGAACCGCAATATAATGAGGGATGACTATATACTCATGTGCATTGTGATAGATTTATTTTGGCACCAATTACCTACCACATGAACTTGAAGAGAAGATATTTCTCCGGTAACACTGATTTCCATCCATTGCCATTGCTCCTGGTTTTGCTGTCTTGGATCAAGCAAAATAAGACTAATTAAAAAGATCTTTAAAAAAGAGAATCTTCTTGTGTTGGACAGTAATGACATCTCCTTCTTTGGAGAACTTTTAATCACTTCTCAGGTTTTTTATAGAGGAAATGAGTCAGGTATGGATGCTGTATCAGATGTCCTTCAATGAACCTTCTAACACTAAGATTCTGTGATGCTATGCTTGCTCTCATACACATACACATCCACATATAAATAGTATGCTATATGTTCTGGTTTATGTATATACATAGTATGCTATATGCTTTAGTGTAAATATATATATATATACACATATACATATATATTGCTATATACTCTGGCATATGTATATATATATATGTATATATACATATATATTTGGAGAGAGAAAGAGAGAGAGAGAGAGAGAGAGAGAGAGAGAGAGAGAGAGAGAGAGAGAGAGAGAGAGAGAGAGAGAGGGAGGGAGGGAGGGAGGGAGGAGGAGAGGGAGAGGGAGAGTTTTAACTACTTAAAGAATTCTTGAATATGAAGAAGAGAATTATTCTCTAACCCACCCTTGTAGAGCCCCGGGATTTATTTACTTTGGCCCATCTTTTCCATTTCCCCCCAGTCAACCTGTCTATGTCCACAAGAAGGAAAAAGAGGAATTGCCTGTAAAAATCAAACTCTGGCATAATACATCAATTGGGATAACATTGACTTCAAATATTCCATTTTCAATTTTTAAATATTTAGTTTCTATCCTTACATTTTTTGGTATTTATTCACATCTCATCAAATGATCCCCTAAAACACCATTATTCCTTCTTAGCATTGTTTCCTTGATCTTCTAATACCATCAGCAATTGCAGAGAGCCCTTGATGAATACCTGTACACCTCCTGTCCTCTGAGGGGAATGCATGATGGTATTTTTCTGACCTTCAATGTGAATAGACATCTGTAATAAGAAGTTGAGGGTATTTTGGACTCTAGAAGAATAAATTTCTCTACTCAAAATTCTTTGCTGGAGAAATGAGCTCAGATAATGAATTACTTTTACAAGGTAATTTAGTCCCAGCCTTGATTATCAGATCATTAGAAGTCAGTTGTTTCATCTAGGATCCATTAGAAGTCCTTTATTACTTTCCTAAAACACCCAGAAATGTTTTTTTTAACACTTTTCCTCTAAATACAAATCAGGATTCCACACCAGGAATAGGAATGACTCTTACTATTTTACAGATGAAGCAGGATCTTCACAAAGTCCCTGAGCAGTCTTAAAGCATTAACCATTTTAAACCTTAATGGCTTAAGTTGGTGGTATAGGCAATAGAAACCATAGGTACATGGCATTTAGAGGAAAACTATTACCTTGTTGTACCTAATAGACTTTTCAGTTCCTCTGCCTGTACAAGGAATCACTTTTTACCTTCTTGCCCTTTGAAGCCATTATTTGTACTCTATATCCAGCTGGCCCTAGTTGGGATGATGCCCATTTATCAGGCATTTTCAGATCTTTGGCTGCACTTGTGTGTCTCCATTCCTGCCACCTTTTATTCTGAGGACTGTGCTCAATGGACATTATCATTGATTCTAAAAGGGAGTATCAGGGGGCAGCTGGGTAGCTCAGTGGATTGAGAGCTAGGCCTAGAGATGGGAAGTCCTAAGTTCAAATCTGACCTCAGACACTTCCCAGCTGTGTGACCCTGGGCAAGTCACTTGACCCCCTTAACCTCTTCTGCCTTGGAGCCAATACATAGTATTGACTCCAAGATTGAAGGAAGGTGTTTAAAAAAATAAATAATAAAAATAAAAGGGAGTATCAGCTGACTACCTTATTGATCCACTCACCACCCCAGAGACATTGTGGACCCAACCTCTCTTCCCTGGATATGTTGTCTCCATCCATTAGAATGTAAGCTCCTCCAGGGTAAATACTGCCCCTTTTGTATTTCTATCCTTAGCACTTAGCCCAGGGTCTGGCACATAGTAAAGCTTAATAAATGCTTCCTCCCTTCCCCTCTTCCTTTGTTATGGGAGAAATATATAATTTTTGAATTCTCATAGTAAAGAATTGCTGCTGAAATATACCTACCACATCACAGAAACTATAGAATTAAAACTTGAGGGTTTCAGTGCAGCTAGGTAGTTCAGTGGATTGAAAGTCAGGCCTAGAGATAGAGGGTCCTGAGTTCCAATCTTACCTCATATACTTCCTAGCTGGGTGACCCTGGACAAGTCACTTAACCCCAATTGCCTAGCCTCTTATCGTTCTTTTGCCTTGGAACCAATACACAATATTAATTCTAAGATGGAAGGGTTTTTTAAAAAACCAAATAACTTGGGTTTTATTATGATTAAATACAGGCAACAGAAGGGTAGAAAAATAACCCCTGAACAATGATTAGGATTCTAGTTAGGCTTCTGATAGAAAAAATTACATCAGAATGGCAGAGGACTAATTATTTTGCAAATTACAATCTTGTACACTCTCTAAGGTCATAAAAGGTGTTTTTTTTTAAAGATTCATAAATTCATGCTCCCTTCAATGTCATAAAAGTTGAACATAGATAAACAGAATCATAATCTCATAAATCCCCTACGGAAACAAAACTAAGTAAGTAAACTGTAGGTTAACTAAATCAGGTTACAATGCTTATCAAACTAAAAAGATATATTTTATTTATTTATTTATTTTATTTTAAAACCCTTATCTTCCATCTTGGAGTCAATATTGTGTATTGGCTCCAAGGCAGAAGAGTGGTAAGGGTAGGCAATGGGGGTCAAGTGACTTGCCCAGGGTCACACAGCTGGAAAGTGTCTGAGGCCAGACTTGAACCTAGGACCTCCCATCTCTAGGCCTGGCTCTCAATCCACTGAGCTACCCAGCTGCCCCCCAAAAGATACATTTTAAAGAATTTACAAGGGGAGCAGCAGGTAGGCAGCTCAGGGGATAGAGTGATCCTGGTTTCGAATGTGCCCTCAGATACTTCCTAGCTGCATGACCACGGACAATTATCTAGCCCTAACAACTCTTCTACCCTAGAACAAATTCTAAGGCAGAAAGTAAAGGTTAAAAAAAAAATTACAGTGGGCCTCTTTTTAAAAAGTGACAAGGAGAGGAAGGGATTTACATGTCAAGAAGATGACATTGGAGAAATTCCTCCCCAAATAAACTATTTTGGAGAGGTTTTAAAGATGCTACACATTTCCTTCTTCCCCTCATTTAATTTCTTATCTCCAGAATGTCAAAAGTCTTCCCTTAACTCTATTATTCTACAAGATAAGTTTGGTCAGCTTAATGGAGGTTTTCTCAGATTTAGAGATCAATATTAGCAGAAGAAAGACTTTCAATTTGCCAAGAGTAGCTGATTGTTGCTAAACTCTAAGAACTTTACTTTGAAATAGGGTTTTAGCTCCTGCAGAGGATAAAGCAGTGAGCCTAGCCTTAGAAAGACTTGAGTTCAAATACAGCTTCAGAGACTTACTATCTGTGGGATCTTAGACAAGTCACTTCTGTTTTCTTCATTTTCTTCAGCTATCAAATGGGAATAATACCTCCCAAGGTTGCTATGAGCATCAAATTAATTAATAATTGCAAAGCACTTAGCACAGCGCCTGGCCCATGGTAGGAACTCTATAAATGCTAGCTATTAAGTTAGAGTGTAAAGGGATGCAAAGTCAATGAATATCTGAGAGAAAAAGAGATTTATATTATAGCAATCATAAAAATATTAAACTGATAATAAGTATTAATGAAAAACTAATTAGAGAAGGAAAATTAGATAATTTCCCTGAAATGAAATTAAAAAGCTATTGCATGAATAAAATTTTAAAAACTAGGACAGGAAGGAAAGTATTCAATGGAAAAAAATTCTTCAGTTCAAATATCTCTAAAAAAAGTTTGTTATCTAAGATATGCAGCAACTAATAGGAAATTTTAAGACCAAAATCTATTTCCTAGTAGAAAAGTGGTCAAAAGATATGTGACAAAAATGTTAATAGCTGATATTTTGCTTTAAAATTTAGAAAGTGCTACACAAATATCTTTTTTTATCCTTACAATAACCCTTGGAGGTAGGTAGTAGTATTATTCGCTCTTTTACAGATAAGGAAATTGAGGCAGATAGAGAGGTTAAGTGGCTTGTTTAGGGTCTTGGAGGGGAGAGGAAAAAGAACAATCATTTATTGTGTGCCTACAATGTTCTAAGCATTATGACAGGTGCTTTACAAATATCCCATTTGATCATTATTATGGCACTATGAAGTAGGTGTAATTGTTATCCCCCATTTCCCTAAGACAGGGAGAGTTTAAGGTAAGTTTAAGTGGATTTGAACTCATGTCTTTCTAACTTCAAGTCCAGCACTCTAGCAATAGGTCACCTAAGTGTCTTAAAAAGGTCTCAAAATAATTGCAGGCTATTAACAACCATATGAAAGAATCCTCCACATCACGAGTGGCCCGAGTATGAAAATAAAAGAAAAAAAGCTCAAGGTTTCCCCAGAAAGTTGTCAAAGATGACAAAAGAAAGGAAATCAACACTAGAGACACAGTGGAAAGAGGGTACATTCATGCATTGTTGTTGGAGGTATAATTTGATCCAATAAAAACAACTGAGAATAATACAAATAAAGTGACTAAAAATGTCCATATAGCTTGACCCAGAGATTCCACTGAGATGCATCTGCTCCCAAGGGAATAATCAGCAAAAAGAAAGACTCCATAGACACCAACATGTTTTTACCAGCATTTTTTGAGGCAACAAACAACTGGTAGGAGAATAAATGCCTATAGGCTGGGGAATAAATAATCAAATTGCAGGAGGTTAATGAAGTGGATTATTATTGTGCCATAAAAAGTAATGAATAGAAGAATGTGTGAAATTATACAAAATGAAATAAGCAAAATCAGGAAAATAATATATCTAATGAATAGAGCAGTAACAACAAAAGCAAAATAATAACCAAAATTGAATGTGCTAAATACTGACCAAGCTTGATCACAAAGAAGAGATATGAGAAGATAATACCTTCTGCTTCTCTACTGAGGTAGGAGACCATGGATGTGGAACACTGCTTATAACCTCAAACATCTTTGACATGGTTGGTTTTGCAGAATTTTTTCTCTCTATTTTTTATTCTTTGTTTAAAAGAGTAGCTTTCTTGGAGGGGTCAGTACAAGGATATCTTTAAAAATTAGGTAATCTAAAAACAAAAACTATCCATGTAAATTTATATTTTAAAAAAGGTTAAATGAGCTTTATTCTTCTTCTTGGTGAGGATGGCAGGTACAAGGCTGAGTTATATGGGAGGAGGGGTAGATAGCTTCCAAGTTATCCAATCAGATTAATCTTTCCAAAATAGTTCTTTGATATCAAATAGAGAAGCATCATGGAAGAGAAGAATGTAGAGCACTGGACTTGGGAGTTCAGAAGATCTGAGTTCTAATCCTACTTCCAACAGTTATCAACTAAATGACCTTGAGCTAGGTTTTCTTATCTTTAAAATGGGAATGACTATACCAATTATACTGACTTCAGAGAATCATAGTTAGGCCCCAATGAGATTATGGATGTATAACATTTTGTAAAAAAACACCAATGGTTCCATTTTAAAATATAAATTCTATGGTCTAGCACCCTTAAAGTCCTCTATAATTTTTCTTTACCTCTTTTTTCCAGCAGTAACTCCCATTATCCTTCAATATACGTTGCCTAAAAAATCTTAGTGTAATATTAAGCTTTAATAGCAGTTTTAAGTTATATATTATATATGATAACATATAAACTATTATAAGCTATTGCATAGCTTATATAAGCTATATATTGGATTTGGTGGGATTTGGATAGATGAAGAGGAAGAAAGAAGGCATTCCAATTTAAGCTAAGGGTTCGTTTAAAAATAAATAAGGAGGGGCAGCTGGGTAGCTCAATGGACTGAGAGCCAGACCTAGAGACGGGAGGCCCTAGGTTCAAATCCGGGCTCAGACACTTCCCAGCTGTGTGACCCTGGGCAAGTCACTTGACCCCCATTGCCCACCCTTACCACTCTTCTACCTAGGAGCCAATACACAGAAGTTAACGGTTTAAAACAAACAAACAAAAAAAAACAAACAATAAATAAATAAATAAGGAGTTGGGTTGAAGAAAACTGACTCACTATAGAGGGTGTACCAAAAGTCTTGATGCGGTGTTAAGCTTTAACAGCCATTTTAAGCTATTGATTAACTATATAGCTTTTATAATCAATTATATAACATATAGCTTAAAACTGCTATAATAGCTATAAGAGCTATATAATATCTTATAATAATGTAAGTTATTATAAAACATATAGCATAAAACTGCTACAATAGCTATGGAAACTTAAAGCTTAACTCTGTCTCTTTCAGTCAGTCTCCTTCAACCCAAATAGTCTCCACACTGATTTCCTTAATCTAGAATGCCCTCCTTCTTTCTCTCTATCTATCCAAATCCCACCCACGCCTCTAGATTGAGGTCAAGTGCCAGTTCCAGAGAGTCTTTCCCTAAACTTCAACCCTTAGTGAGCTCTCCCTCCCTTGACCTTCTCAAAAATTTAATGTTTGCTTCATTTATTTGACTTTATTCATTAGTTGCAAGAATAATTGTCTGCTATAATGGAACTTGGAGCTGGAAGAACAAGATTCCACTCCTACCTTTGATGCTCAGTAGCTATGTGACTTAAAGCAAGTCACTTAAGTTTTATGTGTCTCAGCTTTCTCCTCCATAAAATGAAGATGATAATATTTTCGTGACTTTCTTCACAAGAATATTATGATGAAAGCATTTTGTAAGTGTTCATGAGTTATATATGTAGGTCCAGGAGGCTTGCTTCAGCCATACATACACAAAAAAAGCAGGATATTTTGACCAAAAGATTGAGATTGAGGACATTGCTTCCCCCGGTTCTATCTGCAGTTTTGTTGTTCTGATTCTTGCCTTTTTTCCCTCTCTTTCATTTGCAAGGGAGACCCAAAAAGTCTTGGTGTGGGGAGAGAAGAAGTTTGAGAAAAATAGCAGGATCTTAGATCTGTGTAGATTCTTTCAAGTCAGCAACTGTAAACAATGTTAAATGGGTGTTGGATGGCTATCAAGAGCTGATGGAAGTTGAAGGGAACTTTCTAACTCAACTGTTAATAGAGTTTTTTGGAACAGATATTTTGTTGCTGGTTAACAAAGGTAAATAAATCCAAAGATACATTGATAAGTAGAACCTATTAGCTCTCCTAGACGGCTGCCTATTCTGTTTTTGCAACAACAACAAAAATTTAGCCCTAGAGGCAAGACAGGAAAGGCACATATATATGACGGTGGAAACTGATATATTCCTTTCCTTATAGACAAAAATCAGTTAAGGATTTCTTCTTAGTCTGATGATGGACTATAGAAAAGGCTGATTCTCACTTAAAAAGTTAAATCTTAAATCTCTGGGCTCCAATCTAAAAGAGACATTGCAGAGAAACATCTCAGTTGAAGACAACTGAATCCAAATGCTGGTAGCAGAGAAAAGATCCCCAAATGTGGGCTCACCAGTACAAACCCAGCAGCAATCATGAGACCCTTGACTAGCAGAGACTACATAATAGGCAAGATTAGAAAAGAACTATGAGAAAACTGCATACAACTAGAAAGCATCTAAAGCCCAATTTGAACCCCGGATTTCCTATCTCCAGGCCTGCCTCTATTCACTGAGTCACCTAGCTGCCCCTATTTCCTTTCTTAATATGAGAAGCTCCATTTTAGAATATACCAGTTCAGTGTAATTATGTTCCTTTACCCTAGTTATTATGCAGAGACAAGGCACAATTTCTTTTTCTCAGCTTTCAGGATGGGGAAGGAGCATTTTAAACATTGAAATGCTAAGCGAATATGAGTTTTTCTTATCTGATAATTAATATGCCTTTTTTATTCAGACTATTGATTATCCAATTAAATAAGCCCTGAAAATTCATATTTAGATAGCTGTTGTGCAAATAAATTCATGCTATAAGTGTAAAACATGCAATTTGGGTTTGAGACCAATCATCCAAGCTTTAGGTAGGTTTCCATTTCAAAAGAACTTGGCCTTGCAAGTAGAAAAACTCTCAAGTGAATATTTATGTTTTCCTTGGATTATAGTGACTGGTTCTTTCACAGAACACCTGAATGTTCCCTCAGATTCCAGACCGTTCGTTATCCTTTCACCTTCCAAAAAATGTCCTGCAAAATTCTGTTCTTAGGAAGACAAAGTCCAAAGGAAGATATGGAAGTCAACAGAGATCACAAGAAGTAACTTTCTGGATAAAGTCTCCCAAATTCCTCATTATCATCTCCCGAGAGGAATACTGACTTTAATTTGATTAATTATTATGGTATTTCCTGCTTCTAGATACATTTCTGAAAATGACTTGTTACTGTCGCTTACCATTTTTTTTATTATTACCATTATAATTCTATCTAAATATGAATTTTCTTTGCCAGGGCTCATTAAATTGAATCAATAGTCTGAATTTTTTAAAAGGCATAATAATTACCAGATGCTATAATTCTCTGCAATAGTTCTTGGAATTATAATGGTAATTATCATGGATCAAAATGAGGTTCTTGGGAATTTCAAGAATTGCCCAACAAAACAAAAACCATACCTCAGAATGTGGCTACTTGCAAGAATTAGAAAACAATAGTTCATCACTCTAAGTCTTGTAACATTTTGTGATAATTAGATTAAGTCTACACTGCCCATCTTTAGATTTAATCACCAAAGGTGAGAACACCTCTAATTCTGGGAGGTCCGTAACCCCCATGTGCTAGAGTGGGTGATGAATCAGAATCAACTGACCACCCCTAAATAGTACTATAAGAATCATCTATTGTGATTGGACATGCGAATTAGGAGGGAGGCACAGGAAGTGACGCATAAGTGACCCCTTTAAAAAGAGGGAGTTGAGTGAGTGAGAGGTCTTCGGTGGAAGAGAATGTCTGGTGAGGGACCTTTTCTGGTTCATGGAGGAGTGTTGGAATGCTGAGACCCTGGTGAGAATGCTTTAAATATCTTCTTTGAATTCCACATGGTGAGTTTAAAGACTGACTGAATCTTCCTGAACTTCTCTTAAGAAATTTCTTTTAGTAGACTCTGTGAATGAAGTTTGCTCCATTCACCTCCGGGCTTCTGGCCCTCTAACTTTCACTGAGGTTTAAGAACTACCTGGATTAATTAGAAGATTGTAATAAATTATCTACTGGGTTAGATTCTTATTTCCTTATTTTCCTCTCTTTCTTCTTAATTGTAAATAAACTTCCATAAAAGTCAATTTTGACTTGAGATTATTCTTAATTGAGAATTGATAATAGTTCAATTCTCTGGCGACTATCTTTTAATATATTGAACCCAAAAAATTCCTTTTCCCCCTTACAATTTGACATTAAATTCTGTCTTTGACAGTAGGACACAAGATCATATTTAGTTGTTGTTTGGTCATGTTAGTCTATTCATGACTCCATTTGGGGTTTTCTTGGCAGAGATATTGGAATGGTTTGCCATTTCCTTCTCTAGTTCATTTTATAGGTGAGAAAACTGAGGCAAGCAGGGTCCAAACTCTCATATCTAGCAAGTATATGAAGCCAGATTTTAACTCAATGTCTTCCTGATTCTAGATCTGGCACTGTATCCACTATGCCATCAAGCTGACCTATAATCTTGTCTAGACTATATGAATAAAATGCATAACTATTTTAGTTATTTACCCTATAGCAATGGGCAGCTAGATGGTGCCATAGTGCACAGAGCACCAGACCTGGAGTCAGAAAGATTCATCTTCTTGAGTTCAAATCTGACCCCAGACACTTAGTAGCTGTGTGACTCAGGGCAAGTCATCTAATCCTGTTTGCCTCAATTTCCTCAACTATAAAATGGACTAGAGAAGGAAATAGTAAACTACTCCAGTATATGTGCCAAGAAAACCCTGTAAGATTAAAATTAATAACCAATAATTGTAGTATTATTTTTATAAAGTTTATTATCTAGTAAAATAGAATCACGTGACTACATTTTCTACCTGCTCAAAATGCCCACTCTGCCAAAGCCACCAACAGGAAGGAAAAGAACCTATATATGGAACTCCACCCAATTTATGTCCTGTCTACATCAGCACGTAACAACAGGAAGTGAGTGGGGTTCTGAGAATCATAGTTTTACTGGGGATCACAGCTATACTAAGGATCATAGTTTTTAAGGTAACAGATTCCAATTTCACAACCCCAAAATGGAGTCATGTAGAATTGGACATGACTGAAATGGCTAAACATCAATAATAATATAACAAGAAAATTCAACAGAATATAATGGCTCAGGGAATATTCAAGACCCAAGTTTCTGACCTTCCATGAATGGAAAAAGAGGAAGGAAAGGGTGACAAGTGACTGAAAGTTTTTGTTTCTTCACAAGGCTACTTTCTTATAGGTCACAGCTGAGCAAAGCTGTGAAGAAGGCATTGGCCAACTCTTCGGTCATTCTCAACCTCTGTCTTCCACTGGAAACCTCCTGTACTAATATATCTTTGGGGCCTAGATTGAGGAAGGGCAAGGCTTAGACTAGCATCTGGTTTGGCTTCCATTCTGTCTTCTTAGCACTGCCTGGGGGCTCAGTTTTCTCATATGTAAAATGGGGATGATAATAGCACTGACATCTCTGGACTCTTGTGAGGACCAAATTAGATAACATTTGAAATACTTTGCAAGCCTTAAAGCCTTGTATTATTATCATTAAAATTATGGTGATTCTCAGTAGCTGGTAGATCTGGATCTAAGTCTCTTGGTCATCCCTCAGCAACTTCTTCCTTTAGGGAAATGAGACCATTCTTCTTTTGGTAGTCCACAGAAGGGACTCAAGGTGATGGTACTGCTTTCCCACCCCCTCTCCCTGGCACTGGTACCTTTCTCTCCAAGGTCTACTGTAATCTAGTCTTTTGTTCTCCCTTCCCCTTTGGTTGACTCAAATAAATTGCTCATAGGCAAGTTGTTGGTGTTAGCTGGGTTCATAAAGAGTCTTCTTCCCTATATCAGGCTAGTAGTTTGTTTTGTTTTGTTTTGTTTTGTTTTGTTTTAAATAACCCTTATCTTCTGTCTTATAATTGATACTAAGTATTGGTTCCAAGGCAGAAGAGTGGTAAGAGACAGGTAATGGGGGTTAAATGACTTGTCCAGAGTCACAAGCTAGGAAGTGTCTGAGGCTAGATTTGAACTAGAACCTTCTGTCTCCAGATCTGGCTCTCTCTCCACTGAGCCACCTCCCTACCCCTCCTTTTTTCAGCTTAGTAGTTTTGAAAATTGTATAGCATTTATCAAAAATTTTTGTCTGACAAATTTTAGTCCCTGGACAATGTAGGGTCCACCAAATCGAGTCTGTCTGTCAGAAATCTTATTACCCTGAAACATCCCTCTAACATCCCAGTCCCTATCTTCCAATGGTGAATTCCTTTTGCAGATCTCCATTTTATGGTTGGTCCAGACCAGTTATGTTTCAATACCCTCCTGGATGTGCTTCTGATTCTCTAGACTTTTTCACCACATCCCTCTGAAAGGTCTTTTCTCTCTATCACTGACTTTTCACTTCCCTTTCATATACTGTCTTCCCTCAATAAAATGTAAGCTCCTTGAGGATGACTATACTTTCTTTTTATCCTCACAACTTATCTCTGGCACATAGTGAGCAGTTGCCAAATAATATGCCTACCTCTGTTGGAGGGCCCTGGCCCACCTTCTGCTATTTTCCATTGTTGGACTACTTCTAGTTCTGCCATATCCATGTCCAGCTATCATGCTAAGTGTGCCTGCCCTGCTGCTCCCAATTGTTCAATGTTCTTCTCGTAATCAGGATCAGCTAGGACTTGGTGACTTTCTAACACATTGAAAATTTTGCTCAATTAGCAGTTATCTTCTCATTTATATTCCTAGCCTAAGGAACTCCATGGAATCTCCTCACTGGTAAAGGCCTGATTGCTCCACAGAGTGAATTGTCTTGGCCATACTGGATAAGCATAGACAGAAAGTCACCTAGTAGGATTTAAGCTGAGTCTGGTTGCTGTTGCTCATCACATGCCTTATCCTTACCTTTCATGCCCCTAAACAATCTGACCTCATGTGGAAAGAATCTCCTTTAAGAGAATTGAGGGTATAAGATTTTTTTCTATACCTAAAATATCTTTCCTACTTTTGTATAACTCGAGAATCAATCTCTCAAGGCTCTCAAAATTGAGTTCCCCTCAGCACAAATTTTCCTTGCACAATTTTAGTCTAGTCTAGCCAATTTCCCCAGATTTATTCCATTCAGTACCTTTATAAGATCATCTGGAACTGTAAAGTCTAAATGTGGTGTTTTCATTGCCCTTGGTGGGTTAAAGGATTTATCATAAAAATCTTTGCAGATCTTTTGCATATTTGTTGTGTTTGTCCTGCTTCCATTTCTTCACCTTCCAATACTTTCCCAAATACATTAATTTTATGAGAATAATGCATAAATGTGTCAACAGCAGAAGGGACCCCAACAGTCTTTATAATGTCTTAATAAATATATTACAAGGGAACAGAAAGATGCAAGACATAGAAGAGAAATCAAAGGTGTTCATTATTGTTATGGCAGACTCCAAGTTGATAAAAAATGTTCTATACATGGTGAGGTCTTCCAGGTTCCCCTGCTTGAAAATGCTGGTGTACTGAGGATATTAATCCTTGGAATACTGTAGCCTCTTGAACAAGCTCCCCTATCATTCAAAAGAGTTTGGAGCAACTATCCAAACAGGAAAAACTAAGTGGATGAAGAATGCTAATTATGCAGATTATGATATAAAGTGAAAGAAACAATGTTTGATTCCAAGTCCAGTACTCTAATCACTATTTTCCATGCTGAAATAATATCACCCATCTAGTTATTTTAACCAACATAGTGATCAATTTAGATATGTATGTAACAAACTGTTAACTTGACTGAAAAAAGAAATTTCAAACTGACCAATGAATAGTCGATTTAGTGGCCTTATATATGGTAACTTCCCTATGATTAGCTTATGGCATAATTCTAAATGCAAAAAACAGACTACTTAAAATTTCAATTAAGTAGAGTAGCAAATAAATGTGGCTCCCCATAGCACATTTAACCTAAGGGCCTTGGGTTTGGAGTTCTAGTCTCAGTTTTATTCAATTATTACTTGTGTGACCTTAGACAAGAAAATTTCACCTCTCTTGGCCTCAGTGCTCTCACACAAAGTGAAAAGTTTGGATATTGGAAGGGATAGTCCAAAAGAGTCCTTCAAGTTCTTCTATTCTATGAATAATGCTAATTTTCACTTAGGAGAATGGTTTACCACTTAGGCCTGCTATAACAGAAATTTTGTATATCATTGTATACTAATATGACTACTTCTGCCAATATTTCCACCTGAAGAGATATTGTAGGTGAATAGGATAAAAGCAAATACTTGGCTATGATTCACATTTGATCCTTCGGGCTGTCAAATTGCTGAACCAGTCAATATCTCAGAAGGTTTGCAAAGCTTACTAATGTTGCAAATAAAATGGTGACTGGAGAAGATAAGCAATGAAAAGGCAATAAGCAATTATTTAGGATGTAGTAAAGCATTTGTTACAGTATTATAGTGAGAGCCAGTGAATAAATCAAGAAGACAATAATTAAGATAACCATTTAAAAAAAAAGAAAAAACATGTTCCTGGGAATGATGCCAAGTATTAGAGTGGAAGAAAACTGGATGGCATCTGAAAGGAGATCGCAATAATAAGAAATTCATTTTTTATGCCAAGTTACAAATACAATATTTTGGCAATGTTGTGGGAGAAAAATGAATGGATGTGGATAATGTGCATACCTTTGCCACATGATACCAACGAATTGGACTCACTTATCATTTAAAATATCAATTTACTATAGAGAATTTGTTAATAATTAGAGTTCCCCCAAAATGGAAGGGACTGCCTTGCGGGAAGTGAATTTCCTATCCTCAGAGGTCTTCAAAAGGGGTTCATTGGGAGTGTAGTAGAAGGGTTCCATGATTTTGGAGGAGTTGAAGCAACTAACCTCTCTAGATCCCTTTCAAGTCTTGTACTCAAGAAAAAAAAATGGAAGAATCTAGTATGAGTTATTTTGGGGAACAAGAAGTTTCTATATTGTATTTAATGAACATTTTTTTTAATTTTAAACCCTTCACTTCTGTGTATTGACTTATAGGTGGAAGAGTGGTAAGGGTAGGCAATGGGGGGTCAAGTGACTTGCCCAGGGTCACACAGCTGGGAAGTGTCTGAGGCCAGATTTGAACCCAGGACCTCCCGTCTCTAGGCCTGGCTCTCAATCCACTGAGCTACCCAGCTGCCCCCATGAACATTTTAAAATAGATAAATTCTTCCCCAATCGTATTTCTCCAAGCTCCATTTCCTAGTAGCTGCCATTAATGAAAGGTTACACCATAGCTTCAGCTCTCATATATCATGTCCCATATATCTAATCAGTTGATATAAACATACAAAGTCCCAGGAGAAAGATCCCAAAGATTAACATATAGAGAACAATAAAAATGAAGAGCAAGGAATGTGTCCAGAGTGTCCTGCAAGCCTCATTGCAAGCCAATTTGCATAATTGTTATTTTTCCATTTCTGCCCAAACAAGGGATCGTCCAATGAGAACATTCCATTCTATCTCTGATGTTCCTTCACATAAGACAGAATGCAGCAAGGATATGTGTTTATGACTTTACATTGACCCAAGTCTAATGAATAGGCTACTAGAACTACTACCCTTTCTCCCTGCCCAAAAGTTTACAGTTGCTTCTCTCACCAATAGGAAAGCAGGAAACTTTGTGAATCCTGTGGGAATCTTTTGCATATGCACCCAGTTCCTCTCAGCAGTGAACCAAAAGACTGAACATAGGAAACAATTACAGAATGCCTGCAGATTCTCCAAAATGAAGAGCCAGGTACCTCCACTACATGTCATCAGTCACTTCCAAAAGCAGGCTGATTGAATTTGCTTGCTCTCAATGACAAGTCCTTCATTACATTCCCAAAGATAGAGATAAGGGCATAATGGCAAGACATCTCATTTATGATAATGCTGGACCTGAGGACTCAATGCTGCCATGATGTTTCATGTGCCATCCAGCAAATGCAAGACCATAGATGACATACTCATTCAGTGGCAAGTGGCACTACCAGCCCAGGCATCGAGATGCAGTACCTTAAATGATCATTTGCAGCAAGTTCTATATCTATACCATCTTTGCAGACTCCAATAGAGTTCTCAATGGCTCCAATAGAGTCAGTCATTTAACTAGAGATTCATAAATCATAACCCTAGAAAACTGAAGGTTGGGAAGAGGAGGCATGAGAGAATACAGTTTGAGATAGTTGTATTTGCTACATTTTGTTATTTTTGATCTTCTTTGATATCACAATACTTTCTATTTTAAGTAAATTGTTCTTGTTCTGGCTATTTCCAAATTCTCCCTCTGCTGTCATCATTCAGCAAACTTTTCATTTGAGGTCTGTAATAATCAAATTTATCAATGAATCCAAACTCTGGTAGCCCTGATCTATTGACCACAGAACACTCTCCTTTCCCCAATGAAATTAAGTGACTATATAAGTCTTCTTCTTCTCCCTAATTCCTACCTTCATTTCAGGAGACATATATATATATATATATATATGTGTGTGTGTGTGTGTGTGTGTGTGTGTGTGTACATAAATATACACACATATGTGTCGATACTCCCTCTTAAATCTTAATTTCCTAATGGCTAAATTTACTCAGTTCTCATGACCTACTCCTCTATGTCTAGGCTAGGTACAGAAATAGTCTTATTCTTCATTTTCCTATCCCCTACAAGTGTTCCTCATCTATGTCCATGAATGATGAAATTCCTTTATCTAACTCTAACCTTCTGTTATTCCATCTTCTCTTTGACTTATGACCCTTAGCTCTGTTCTTCAGCCTCACCATTATTTCCAGTACCTCTCATTCTTTTCTAGGTCATCACCCTCACAATGACTGAACTCTCTTTCCTCCCTTTTTCAATAGCTGAGTGAATCAATTACTTTCTCTCTCTCTCTGATCCCTTGTCCTCCCTTCCAAACCCCAACCCTAAATAACTGCCGCCATTTCCTGTCTTTGCTCCCATTCTTGTGCTATTAAACAGAGCTGGAATAAGTTCCAAAACCATGCAGATTATAAATTTATATTACATAATTTCAACTGGGCCCTCACTGCAGCAAGGCAATATTTTTAAAGAGAAACCAAAACATTAAGAGGTTATTGCAGAGGGAAGTGGATGTTTTGTGGCAATCGCATGGTTTGGAACTGGTGGGGCAGAGTCCAAGATATTTCAGAGATGGCATCTGGAAGGATGGTATGCATATAGATCTGGTTCTGAGGAAGATAAGGAATTTAATAGAGGATTAATTTGGCTAGAGAGGTGAGATAATTTTTGAAAATAGAGAGATTAAGGTTGACAAAGGTTAGCTAGGTGGTACAGTGGATAGAATACTGGGCCTAGAGTCAGTAAGACTCATCTTCCTGAGCTCAAATCTGGATTCAGATACTTCCTAGCTGTGTGACACTGGGCAAGTCATTTAACCCTATTTGCCTCAGCTTTTTTCATCTGTAAAATGAACTGGGTAAGGAAGTGGAAAACCACTCTAGATATCTTTGCCAAAAAAAAAACTCAAATGGCGTCATAAAGTCATACACAACTGGAAAATGTTTTTAAAAGGAAGCCCTTTTATGAGACTAGTTTTTCCTATTTCACTTGGAAAAGTAGAGTGGTCACTCATGGACCTGATCCCAAAGCTAATCAGGATGAAAGCTTTAAGTTGCTGTTTTTCTGCATTGCACCAGATCACCCTTCCTTCATCAGCCTAGAGGTCTTCTATACCCCAGGATTCATCATAGTTCACCATATTGGTGATGTAAACTCCTTGACTTTAGCACACTTGCAGCTCAGAATCCCCAAATTCAAGCAATTGACCAACCTCGGCCTTCAGTATTGGCAGGGATTATAAGTATATACCAATACTAGTCAGGGACTACAGTTTTGATATCTGGTAGGGGAGTGTCAACACTTTGTAGCATTAGATAAAGGGGTTAAAAACCAATGGCTGTAGCCAGAGCTAGGAGTGGGAAGTCAATATGGGCATAGCTTGCCAATTTACTGGTAGATCCAGTAAAAAATATAAGGACCAAGAAGGGGTTAAGATACCCATCCCAAAGAAATGGGAAGTGGGGGCAGCTGGGTAGCTCAGTGGATTGAGAGCCAGGCCTAGAGACGGGAGGTCCTAGGTTCAAATCTGGCCTCAGACACTTCCTAGCTGTGTGACCCTGGGCAAGTCACTTGACCCCCATTGCCTACCCTTACCACTCTTCCACCTATAAGTCAATACACAGAAGTTAAGGGTTTAAAAAAAAAAAAAAAGAAATGGGAAATCCAGTATAAGTGGTCCAGACAAGTCAGAAAATTGAGAGAAGCAGACATAGCTGGCAGGACAAGGAAATAGGAAAAACAGGTAGAAAAGCCAGGAGTTGAAAGACATAGAGAATCTAGAAATGAATTCTTAGTTATGAAATAGGTAAATAATACTGGGGTTAGTAGAAGGGAGAAGGGGATGAAGGAGAAATGAAGGTGTAAAGAGGGATAACTGCCTGACACAAATACAAATGGGGAATCACACCCACTTCCACAAACACAGGACACAGCTGGAAGTAAATGGTGTCAGGATTAGGAATGGCAGGTAAACCTAATTGTCATTCTTATCTAAGCCAGGGATTACAATTATCAGTGAGACAGTGGGTCTCTTGTTGGTTTTAAAGAAGGAAGTAGTCTGTAAATTATGACAACCACTTAATAATGAGTTTAAGGGTAAGAGATGAAGGGAGAGGTCACACTAAAACTAAGAATCGATGGACAAACTCCAGGGACTGGAAAGGTGGGTCAAATCTACTCTGAACTGACACAGGCTACCAGGTCCAGCTTGGCTGGCTAGAAGGAGATATGGATGTCTCACAAATGGGTCCTCTTCAACTCCAGTGATGATCTAAGGTTTTCCAGGAACACAGGTGCACAGCAAATTAATCCACAAATAGATGAAGACAGGGAGCTGAACCAGTCTGGATGTCCACCATCCAGAGCCAAATTCACTGCTTAAACCTGAACTTCCACAAGATAGATGTTTCTTGTAGGAGACAAATGCATTTTCCTGGGTTCTTCACTAGAGACAGTTAAAACCAGCATTTAACTGCCATACCAGAGTCACTCAGGAAAGACTTCCTTCCTTCTCTCTATTCCATGACTGGAACACTCCAGCCTTGGCTGACAAACCTGGCTGCTATCTACATATTTATATATCTACGTTATCTACATGACCTACCTTATATTTGCCTACAACAGTTACAACAGAAGAAAGGTACCTTACTGAACAAGTGGAGGGGTCCAAGAACAGCTAGGTAGTGCAGTGGATAGATGATAATCCTGGAATCTGGAAAAGCTGAGCTCAAATTTGAATTCAGATACTTAATAGTTGAGTAAGCCTGGGCAATTCACCACCTCTCTGTTTGCCTCTGTTTCCTCAACTATAAAATAGCACTATCTCCCAGGATTGTTTTGAGGATTCGATGAGATAATATTTATATAATATTTAGCACACTGGTAGACCCTTAATAAATACTTATTTCCTTCCAAGACCTCTTTCAAATGGCAGCCTCACCTAAGAGGCATCCCTAACCTTTTGTCCTTAGGGAGATACCACTACCTTACATGTGGAATGAATTCCATCCTCACTGTCACATCTTAGAATGACTAGTTTCCTTCAAAACAAGGCTTGGTCAGGCACCATTTTCTTTGTGAAATTTTCCTTGAAACTTTCAGCCAGATTGGGAGAAGAGGAAGGGTCAAGAAGAGAGTGAGAAGAGGAGAAAAAAAATGGAGGCGTTGATTGTAGATAGCCTTTTCAAGGACTTCATCAGGAAAAGAGAGGAGAAATATAGGTTGACAACTAGCAGGAGATAATGGGATAAAAACAAAAAGTTAGAGCTGAAGATAGAAAATTGGAAGTCATCATGCTAAGAAGAATCATTGAAGCAATAAGAATGGATTAACTTTTGAGAAAGAAAGAGCAAAGTAAAAGATCCAAAAGAAGAAATTCCAGTGGAGACAGATGGAGAATGGTAATTATAATGTGGTCCCCAGTGCCTATCAAGTTGAGTAAAAACTCTTTATCCTGATATTCAAGACCTTCACCACTACCTGCAACCAGGTTAGAGGTGGTCTTGTCACCCTTATCTCATACTCTTCCCCTTTACATACTTCAAGTTCTAGCCAAATTAGATTCCTCAGGATCCAGACATTCTTGTCCTGTTCTCTCCCATCTCTGTGCCTTTGCTGATGCCATCCCTCATGCCAGGAAGACATTCTCCATTCTCTTTCTCTTTACCCCCATCTGTTGAAGACTCATACTTCTAGAAGAGTTGGTATTACCACTTTAGGGAAACCAGGTGGTACAGTGGTTAATGTCTAGAGTCAGGAAGACCTGAGTTCCAATTTAGCCCTCAGACTCTTACTAGCTAGGTGACTCTGACCTAGCCCTTCATCTCTGTTTGCCTTAGTTCCCCATCTATAAAATGGGTATTAATAATAATACCAACTCCCAGTGTTGCTGTGAGGATCAAATGATATAACATTTGAAAAGTGCTTAGCAATAGGGCAATTAGGCAGCTCAGTGGATGGAGAGCCAAGCCTGAAGAGCCCTGGGTTCAAATGTGACCTCAGACACTTTCTAACTGTGTGACTCTGGGAAGTCACTAAACCCCAATTGCCTAGCCCTTGCCTCTCTTCTGCTTTGGAACTGATATGTAGTATAAGTTTAAAAAGAAAAATACCTAGCACCATGCCTCAAACATGCAAAAGGCAATATAAATGCTAGCCATACAAAGTAATTCAGAGAAAAATTATACAAAGACAAGGTAAAGTTCAATTCAACAATTATTTATTAGACAATGTAAGACACTGTGCTCAATACTGGAGATAAAAACAAAAGCTCTCAAGGAGCTTACATTCTTTGGGAGAAAAATAACATGGATGCAGGAATTAAATCCCAAACAGAATTATACAAAGTAATGTCTAGATGGAGGGGGTAATCATTGAAAGGGAATTTAGAATTGGATCAGGGTAGCTGCCCTGAAGGAGTTGGCACTTGAAGGGACATCAACAAGAGATTCCATGAGGCTGAAGAGAAAAGTAGGACTCCTCTTATTTCCAAGCATGAGGGACAGTCTGTACAAAGACATCAAAATAAGAGAAAGAATGTCATTTAGAAGGAGTAACAAGTAGAATAGTTTGGTGAGTATACATTTAAAGGAAAGTAATATGAAATAAACTTGGAAAGGGAAGCTAGAGGCAAGTAGGTTTGGGAAGATCAAAAGTAGGATTTTGTGCTTTATCCTAGTGGCAAGAGCTTCTCAGGCAATGAAGTGAGATGGTCAGACCTTTGCTTTAAGAATATGAATTTGATAAGCATCATGGAGGATATACTGAAATAGGGAAAGACCTGAGGCAGGAACATGCCAATTAGCAGTTTAGGTGGCCCATTGAATAAAATACTGGACTTGGAGGTAGAAAGACCCAAGTTCATATTCACCCTCAGATATCTACTCGCTAAAAGACTCTAGGCAAGACACTTTGCCTCAATTTCCTCAACTGTAAAATGGGCATAAGAACAGCACCCACCTTATAATTAGGTTCTATAGAAATGGTAATCCTCCTCTCTTTCTCCCCTACAGCAATAGATTTAGGGAGATGTGATAAAGGCCTGAACTAGGAATTTGACCTATTCTGCCTCTACCTCCTCCCCCCTGCATCCAAATTCTGTGTTCTTCACTCCCAGATGTCATTTTTTGCAAGTTAGCTTCCTCTTCAAAGGGATCCTTCTGTGCATAGCAGAGAGCCAGACTTCTGGAAGCAGATGGTTATCAGGCACTTAACTGTCTATACAGTAAAAAAGAAAAAGAAAAGAATCACAATAAATACAGGAATTGTGCCACTTCAGTGCCTGGGAGATTGGATATTTGGCTATAGCCACTCAAGGGAGAGTTTTGCATCAACAATGTAACTGCCTCCCATTAGGAAACCCAGCACATATGAGCACTTAATAAAGGCAATTTGATGATGGTAATGATGATTCACATACCACCATCACCTAATCCAACTAGCCAAAGGACACAGGGGAGATCATAATAAAAAGGGCACTATGACCAAGGTCAATACTAAATAGTTATTTGTACATTCGGCTTCTGAGGAAATCTAATTCCTCACTCCCCACCCCCTTGCCTAAATGGTCTTTTTGCAGCAATTTGGGGAAAAAGAATGAGCGCCCAGATCCACTTGGAACTAGGATTCTTCAGCCAGACAACATGAATCTTCGGAGTTCTAGAGAGACCCAGAATGACTGCTTGCGGGGCTGAAGATCTGAGGGGGACCCGACTCAGCTCCACTGTGTGACGGTGCACATCTCGAACACCAGCGAAGGTCAGTCTAGGTCAGGAGGCTGAGCACCTCGGCAAGGGTCTGCCAGGCTCAGAACCTCATGGTCGGGGAGAGGGTGGAGGTTGAGGCACCATCTAGGTCCCAGAAACGGGCCCGCCCTCCCAGGTCACAGAATCCAGGGATCAGCGTTAAACTGGACCGCAGCGCCCCTCCACAAACCTCTCCCCACCGTCCATGGAGTCGAAAAGGGGCAAGGGGGGTAGTGGGGGGGGGGCAGTGCGCACGTGTGTGTCTGGTGCCTGCTTGTGTGTGTGTGGAGAGGGGCGGGTTGTGTGTCCATGACAGGCTCACGCAGCAGACCCTCTACCAACCCTCCAGACGCCAGAGTGTAGCACAAGCGCAGAAATTACCTGCTTCAGTCAGCGTCGGCTGTTGCCGCTGCTACTGCTGAGTCCTCCTCCTTCTCCTCTTCCTCTTCCTTCTCCCTCCCCCTCCCCATCTTCCCTACCCCCATCCCTTCTCCACTCACTGCAAACTCTAGAGCCGGAAAACCGATTCCTCTCAGTCTTGCATTCTTGGAGATGGACGTGCCAGAGGAAACCTGCTCTATTTAGGAAGAATCCGAGGACTCTCCATCAGGAGAAGTCAAGGTGACCACCTTGCTACCCCTCTACCTAACACCCCCATCCCACCCCACCCCCGTGCTCCGTGTTCGTGTTGTGGTGCTTTCTGTTTATGTAACCCCACGGTCTGTCTCTTGTCACTGGGCTGAGGTTGGGAAAAGGACCACTCACTGCATGAACATCTCTACATTTTTCTCACTTTCGTTCTGCCTTTTGTTGCCGTCCTAGGACTTAGTAGTCAGAAATTGCTGCTACTCTGCGTTTCCTGTTGAATGAGGATTTGGGTCCCCCTAATCTGTGGCACTTCCCAGTCTGTGGGTGAGGAGAGATGTTCTGGGGAAAGAGACTAGGATTGACGGAGAGAAACCTTATTTTTGCAGGCTATGTAGGGAAAATGGCATGACATTCTTTTTGCTTACATGACTTGTAGGCTCTCCTATGGGACTCTGCCTCGGCCCCAGAATTCAAACAGTTGTTCATTTTCAGAATATAAGATGTGCTTTTGAAAATGTGTATTCCCAACAGCTCTTTAATGACTGCAGATAGTTCCATGTGCATATCCATCATTCACACTGTTTTCATTCCCCATATGCTTGTCTTTATTTTTCCCACCAGTGGATGGAATTTTTTTAAAAGGAAAAACAAATCAGTATCTTTTGATTTTGAAAAATTTTAGGAAAATTTGCAGATTAATTAGCCGTAGCCCCAGAGATGTGTGATAAATGCCTGTGATCAGAACAATAGTGTTTGACTCGGAGAGGTTTTGTTTGTTTGTTTGGGGGGAAGCAATAAGCCGGTGGGGGTTTTTTGGTGGTTGGTTATTTTCTTGCATGATCTTCAATTTTCATCTTGCTGTACCTGACCATTAAAACCCGTGTCTTTTCATTAACGAAGACAGGGGTTAAAATGAATGAAGACCTGAAGGTTAATTTAAGCTGGCTGCCTCAGGATCATTTAGAAGCCAGTTCTCCGGAGAATGTCTCAGCTGCAGTTTCCTCCCAGATTCCGGTCATAGAACCAGAGCCAGAGCTCATAGTAAACCCCTGGGACATTGTTTTGTGTACTTCAGGAACCCTCATCTCCTGCGAAAATGCCATTGTGGTCCTTATAATTTTCCATAATCCCAGCCTGCGTGCACCCATGTTTCTCCTGATAGGCAGTCTGGCACTCGCAGACCTATTGGCAGGGATTGGATTGATCATCAATTTTATTTTTGCCTACCTGCTTCAGTCAGAAGCCACCAAGCTGGTCACGATAGGACTGATTGTCGCCTCTTTCTCAGCCTCTGTCTGCAGCTTGCTGGCTATCACTGTCGATCGTTACCTCTCGCTGTATTATGCTCTGACTTACAATTCCGAAAGGACTGTCACATTTACCTATGTCATGCTTATAATGCTCTGGGGAGCCTCTATCTGTCTCGGACTGCTGCCTGTCATGGGCTGGAACTGCCTCAAAGACGAATCCACTTGCAGTGTGATCAGACCTCTCACTAAGAATAATGCCGCTATCCTTTCTGTCTCCTTCCTGCTCATGTTCGCTCTCATGCTCCAGCTATACATACAGATCTGTAAGATCGTGATGAGGCACGCCCATCAGATTGCCTTGCAGCACCATTTCCTGGCCACATCGCACTATGTGACCACCCGGAAAGGAGTCTCTACCCTGGCTATCATTTTGGGGACCTTTGCCGCTTGCTGGATGCCTTTCACCCTCTATTCTTTGATAGCAGATTATACCTATCCCTCTATATACACGTATGCTACCCTCCTTCCAGCTACCTACAATTCCATCATCAACCCTGTGATATATGCCTTCCGAAATCAAGAAATACAGAAAGCTCTCTGGCTTATTTGCTGCGGCTGCATCCCTTCCAACCTCTCCCAGAGAGCCAGGTCGCCCAGCGATGTGTGATGATACACAGCCTAAGAGAATGCTGGCCGCTTAACACTGTCTTTCCCAAACACTCTCACCGTCTAGTTGTTGGTTAGATGCTCTCATTAATTTCTGTATGTTGGATCCAGCTCAGCCACAGGAGGCACTTAACATTTGTCAAAGAAAACCTCATTAATCCAGAGGAGTTAAGTGGCTGGAGAAAGTGGGTTTCAAAAGAATCAGTGTTTTTATTCGTCTTTATTGTAGTGTACTTTGCTCTGGGTTTGTGTTTCTTGGGGGGGCGGGAGGGGGTGAAAAAGGATGGGTAGATACCATGATCTCGGCTAAGCAACTCTAAACTAATATCTCAGTTGGCCCCTGATTTTTAAATGAACCTCTTCAGTAGGAGAAAGGAGGGGGAAAAGAGAGATTTAAAGATCTTTCCCAGAATTTTCATTGATTCAGAAAATAAATTCTCAATCCTACATGTTTCTAAAGAGGAAAAAAATATTTTAAACCAATAAGAGGCGGAAAGAGAAGTATGTATCATTGTGACCTGATTTCATTATCATAAACCCAATTATAAACTGCCAGATTGCATTTTAAAACCATTGTCCATTTTTTAAAAATGTTAATATTGGTAACTACCATCTACCAAGAATTAATTTTACATTGTTGTGTTACAACATCTGCATGGTTGTTGTTATTAACTGAATCTTTATATCCAAATATTACCATCTAAGTTTAGAGGATAAACTAGCACAATGTGTAGTCTGACGATTTTCTTCTAAAATTAACTGTGAAGCTCCTTTGGGCTTGTAGCTGATACAAGATTGATTTAATCCAGCAATTTTAGTAGCCAGATTTTTCCTTCCTGTTGTATGAAAGAGATGATGTCAGGAAACCAACTAATGGAAATAGAAGAAAAAAATTTTTATCATATGAAGATAAGGACATTGACTTGTAGGGCATTGTGGGACATATCTATGCTGATTTTCTTTTCTGTATACTGTTATAAATGCACCAACAGTCATTTCCAGTTTTAAAGATTTTGTTAGGATTTTGAATACTATTGACTGAATGTTTCTAGTTCATAGTTCCATGCTGCAAAAATGCATTTGAATTGTGGTCTTCTGTCTTAATGATTGATTCAAGTTATGAGTGCACATACGAATTAGGTGGGATGCTTAATATGATGTGAATTTCCAAACTATCATGTAACCCTTCCTAAAAGGTGAAGTGTAAATTGTTTTCTATCCACTCACTAAAAAGGACATTAAAAATGCAATAAAATTAGGATATTTATTTTCAGAGAGCAAGATTTTCATCAGAGTAATTTAATGGGGAAAGCAACATCATTTGTATCTTAACTTAGTGGTGAGTTCGTGAGCATTATTTCCATTAATGTTGACAAATACCAAGAGAACAAATCCCCAGGCAGAGCAGTGAAATTTTGGTTCTGTCTACACCCCCAACAGCAGAACTTTGAGACAACCAATTGGCTCTAGCCATCTATATGGTGGCCTGATAGAAAGAGCCAATCCTTTGAGACTTCTGCTGATTGCATGTCCCTGAAACTAGAGCATGCTGATCTGTTTAAATACAAGACACACTCGAAATGACTCTCACAACCATATTGCAATTCTGAAAAATATTATAGAAGTAGCCAATAGAGCCAGTGCCAATGCTATTTGCTTTGGTAAACCAGTATTAGTAACCTGGCTACTTGAATCAATATCTACTGTCATGGGCCAATTATGGAATTCAGTAGGGAAAAAGCAACACTTAATTGCTTTATAATGCACATTATTATGTGACTTTTATACTATATATTTAGGGGTTGGGGTGGGGACTTTATCCCATGCATGGAAAAATCTAAATTATTTAGATAGTTGGCCATTGGAGTGTGATGAATTTCTTTCATTAAGTAGCATTATTATGAACTGAATAAGAGAACGACAAAAGTAAGCTGGCTTTATAGTTGGCCTTGGATGACTCCTTCTGGACTGAGATTTAACAGCAATGATGTGTTGTGCTTGATGGAAAACTCTACCGTTTATCTGTTTACTTCAATGTCATTTCAAGGATCTTGGTTGTGTTAGCATGAATGCAGCCTCCACAGATGCATATGGCAATTCCTCCATGTTTCTTAATTTGTCATGACTTAAAAAACAAACAAACAAACAAAAAAAAAAAACACCTTCATTCCTTGGTGGCCAACGTGGTGGTTATAGTCTTCTCTGAACCTAATTGGGTTGGTCCTTTGCTGACCCAAAGTTTTTTCTAGCTTAGTAAGACATTCCAGGGTTTCTACACCCCATAGACTACATGGAACCAGGTTATTCCCAAAACATAATGAGGTTAGGATTCAGTGCAGATTACATCTATTAGTTGCTTAAATTTGGATGTAGATAAACTGATAAAAGTATCTCATTTTTTCAGAATTTCACCTAAAATGTTATAAGTTATAATAGTTGTAGTTTTGAAATTGTGTGTACTTGAAAAAAATAACAATTTTCCATTTACCTTCCTAAATATCTTCTTAAGTCATATCCTATTTTGAGAATTGTAGAAGCTGATTTTGTTCACCATTTGCAAACTAGCATCAGACAAGATATTTATTAATGTGTTTTTAAAAGTCATCATTTTAGAATTATATAGTGTACAAATATAGAAATGGGCACTATATGATACCTGACCCAATATTTTACTGTAGTCCCATCCAAGGATATCTATATGAATACTGTAACATTTTAGCATCAGTTTTGATTGAATGAAAATACTTTTATACCTACAACTTCCACCTTTATCTGCTTATTTAATTTAATGTTAACAGAAACTCAGCAGTATTCAGTAGTAGTCCTATTATTTATTTGGACCAATTTTAAGAATAGGAAGAGGAGGAAGAGGAGGAGGAGGAGAAAAGGAGGAGGAGAAGGAAGAGGAGAAAAGAAGGAGGAGGAGGAGGAGGAGGAGCAGGAGACTGGTTTTAGTGTCCAATTCCTGCTAAGTGATTTTTCAAGTCAAAAACATTAACTATGATGTTTATTTTAATCTTTTCGTGGTTTCAAAGTACTGAGTGCGTATATTTTCTGTGTGTATGAATGTTTGTGTTTCAATAGTTTACCTGATAGTTCTAACTTTCCATCACAATTAATACATCATTTTTTTTATAAATTATGCCTACACTATCTCTGAAACAAGAGAGCATCCTTTTCTGCTATGCTGTCCCAATTTCTAATTATCAAGTGAGAATGTTATATGTGTTTTTAACAGTAACAGTTCATACTTCCATTGAATTCAATTACCTTTGCCCAACCTGCGTTTAGTTTCCAGCTATCTATTTGCTTCTCTTTTTCTTTTGATTTCTGTTTTTTGGTTTTGTTTGTTTGTTTGTTTATCATTTCCTTTCACAGCTTCATCAGTACTATGGACCAGGGAAATAAATAAAAATGGAAGCCAACCCAGTAAAATTGAAGTCTTGTGAGCAGCTCCAGTAAATTATTAGTGGGAAAGGAAGAATTATTTGCCAAAATTAATTTTAAATATATATGTACATATATGTATATATTTAGTTTGGATTTATCCAGTCTGCTCTTCTAAGTCCAAGAAGTGCTTTTATTGGGGGGTTTAAAGCAAATAGGAAAATATAAACAATTGTACTCTAGTAGCTGGGTTATCTGTTATATACAACTTAGCTGCATTACCACCGATACTGAATTCAGTGTTTGCATACATTTAGCTCTAAAGTTCCTTTCAATTTTCCTAACATTCTAAGTGTTGAGTCACATAAAATATTTCTTTTATAAAAGCAATGAAGTCCCTCCTAGTGGAAACTACAAGGCAGAATCAATCAGAGCAATAGAGAGAGAGGTAGCAATAATAGACTTGGGAAAATGTTTATGTGGGATTCAAGGTGTATAAAGGATTTTGACAGATCTGTGTTCCTTTGATGTTAGACATTAGTGGCATTACAAACTCAAAATGAACTGAAACAACTTTCCAGGATCATTGGTATTTTGAGCATTTATTGAAATGTAAATACTGTGTGTTTGTATTTGTGCATGTGTGCATGTGTGCATGTGTGTGTGTGTGTGTGTGTGTGTGTGTGTGTGTGAAGAATTCCAACCCCCTCCATCCCCAGTTCAAAAAGTTGATTTAGGAATTCTATTAGTACAAAGCTGATTAAAGAAGAACTTTACATTCTTATTCATGATTCCCATATTAACTTATGTTTCTGTAAATGTTTTGATTAGTCATAGTCTTATCTATGGAATAAACTGAATTTTGCTGTCTAGGGCTGCCTTAAGGCCACTTTTAATTATCATATAATGATCCTGTTGGCTATCTAGACATTTCCTGAAGGCTTCTCACAATTCAGCAGCACAGTTGGCAGGCTGAATAAGCTACACACCTCTGAGAAGTGCCAACTTCTCAGGTCAGAACTAGAGCCAGGGAGGGAAGTTTCTGCCATAGGTACTGGCACTGCCCTCGACTCTATCGTGTGAGAATTGTTTCGTTTTTCTAAGGATTACACATTTAAATGGGAGAAAAAAGAAAAACAATAATTGAAAACTAGAGGTATTACTTTTTTTTTTTAAATGATGTCCTCACGGGCAACATAAAAGAAATTTGAAGTAGTTATGTGGAGTCTAATCCCTAAACTTGCTGTTTAAAAAAAAAAGTGGACTTTTATCCAAGCTATTCAGGTTTTCTACACTAGTATAGAACTAACTGAATTTGGTTCTCCTTTCATTTTCCAGGGAGAAAAACTGTACTCTCTTTTGGTGGTAAGGAATAGGGATAGGGATAAGATATCTTCTTCAAGCTCACCTTTAGAAGGAGTACAGGGACAGTGCCATTAAGTACGTCTCTATGACTGGTCTTCTGTAGCGTTCCTGGTCTTCCCTAGAAAAAGCCTGTCCATAAGTCATCACACAGAGAAAGCATTTCTTGGCCACCATGTGTCTAGACTAGAGCATAATGGTGCCCAAGTGATTTTCCAAGGGTAACTGGGTGCCCAGCCAGATATCCCAGAGAAGATTGGAAGAAAGAAAGTATGGTTTATCTTCTTTCAAAGACAATGACTTCTTTTGGAGAATTGAGCTCTCCACATTAATTTGGACACAGAAATGCAATCTTAGATTTTCCCAGATTTATCTTTCAGAAACCTAAGAAGGAAACATGAAGTTTAAGAGACTCCTTAAAACAGATAGCATGCCAATAAACAAAGTTTTGCTATATTTGGGTGGATTAAAAAAAATTGAGATGTGACTCATTTTCAAAACAATGTGAGAGCACTTAGGACAAAAGAGATAAAATGGGAAAGTTCGTTTTGGATTCAAAAAGACCTATATTCAAACCTTGCCACTGACACATACGAGTTGCTTTGTGGTGGTGGCTTTTGGTACTTCTCTAATTTTCTTAATTCTCTAATTGATAACTTGAGTTAGCAATATGAATTGGTGAAGGGAGTTTACACACTGGGAGTTCCCTACAGATGAACTCATGAGTTTAGACCAAAAAAAACCCCTCATCCTTAAAATAACTTATGTCATAGAGAATAGTGAATGTATTGCTAAAAGGTTTAAATTATTAAATTTAATGTTTATATTAATATAGTATATGTACATTTAAAATTTAAAAATATTAAATTATTGAAATTACTAAATGATTAGTATGGTTTCGTTTAGAAGAGTTTTAAAAGGAGTACCTTTAATTCTTTGACCTTAATCTTTGATATAAGAACTCAAGTTGATTGGTCCCAACCCTAGCCCCTTAAGGTTTAACAGTTTTTATGTCTATTTGCTGTGCCTGGGCCCTCTAAAATTATTAAATTGCTAGGTCTGACTAACCAGGAGAGTGAAGACAGATTTTGAACTCCCAAAAACCCTTCTGCTGTTTGAAGTTATCTGGCAAATATCCTTTGAAGGAAAATTAATTGTAATTTACTTGTTCAAGCCTTTAGGCTTCCTTCAGGGATAGTTTACAATCTAGTACAAAAACGCTTCCTTTTGTTAGAAAGTCAATAAACAAATATTCTGACTTGAGAAATATGATGATCATATGTTGTCTGCTTCCCAAGAGCAAAACATGGAGCTCAAGGGACTGAGCAACCTTGAACTGTTTCTGTTATTATCTTTTTTTATACCTATTTTTTTTACTAGACTTCTGAGTTCTGCTATCTCAGATGTGGCCAAATTACGTCCACTAAAATGGCAGAGAACCCTAAACTTAGACATGCATTTCTCTTTATGGGCCACTGATTTCTTTTTCATAGAGTAAAATTTCAAAGTAGATGGTTTTAGAGAAAGAAAATTTTGATTTTTAAATTTGGAAGTAAAATGCCTATTGGCTAGAAATATCATGTTCTATTAGTCTCGATGAATGTAGAAAATGCCACATGAATGAAACATAAATTACCTTTGACTTTATTTCAAAAGACTTTATTTGCTCCTTCCTGTCCTGAAATTCTCAACATCAACTGTATAGCAATGATATAAAGGGATTATTCTCCCAGTTAAATTTAATTAAAACCATAATTATCTTAAAGTTTCTGAAATTTTGAATATCATATATATATATATACATATATATATACACACACACACATATACATACACATACACATACACCCACACTGAAGGGATGGGGGAGGAGAGGGAGAAGCAATAGATGCAGAATCAGAAGACTTGGATTTAATTCCTAGTTCAGTTTTCTTCTTTGTAAAATGAACTTCTAAGTTTAGGTTGCTCGATCATGCATTTATTGGACAAAAGCAAATATTCTTAACCAAACTCTGACTTGGCTCTTTTGTCTGGCTTTCTCCATTGGACTAGACAGCCTAAATCAACACTTGCCCAACATAAATCTGTTGACTGTTTTTTGCTCATCTTTGGCTCTTCCATCTAAGCCTAAGAAATTACAAAAGAAAGTTTGCCTCCATTTTGAATTATTCAAATAGCGCCTCATGGAACTAACCAGCCTCTAAAGGCTATAGCAACTTTGAGTTTCTAGAATTCTATTTATTTCCTTTCTTCTTCACCTTCCCATACAGTAATATTGATCATGACAACTCTAATGGTAATAATTGGGGGGGGAGGGGGGCAGTAATGGTTAACAGCAAAGGGGTTGTTCTTGAATGAAGAGGGGAGAAGAATCTGCTTAGATAAAAGGAGGCAGTGAGTATTGTTAAAAGAGCACCAAACTTACATTTAAGTTCCATTAATGACATTTACTTCCTGTGTGGTCTTAGGAAAAACTTCTCTGAGCCTCAGTTTTCTTCATCTATAAAATGGGAATCATATTTGCATTACCTGCCTTACCATGGTGATTTTTTTTTTAGGAAAGCACTATTCAAAATATGAGTTTTATTGCAAAATAAAATTCATCATGACATTGATTTTAAAAAGCAAAGTAAGGTTTTGAGATATTAGTTGTGAAACATTTAAAAGTATCATTTTAGAGTAATGATTTCTGTAACAACATTAATTGGTTGAAACAAACCTCTTCATAGGAGATTTGAATCCAAATTAAGCCCATGCAATTTAAGTAACATACTTTAAGTCTGGTGAGTCCCGATTTGTTTTACTGTTACCCTTGTGCCTATCTCTTTTGTGAAATTTGTGTAGGTCAAATGTTTATAGCCCCATGCCTTAGTTATGAAGCAGAGATACAAGGGACTTATACGGATGACTTAAAGGGGAAAAATTGAGCAAAAAAGTGATTCAAAGTGGAGCTTAAGGCCTAATTACAAGCAATATGTAGCAAAGGGACCTGAACTCAGGGCAGAAGAATAGCTTCTGGCTCTAATTTTGTCAATAAGTAATTGGATAAATTACAACACCGCCACGTCTTAGTTTTCTCATTCTGTGTAAAATGAGAGAAATGGAGGAGATGGTCAATCCTTAAGGTTGATTCAATGTCAGCATCACGCATTAATTTTCCCATAAAAACAAATAGTCTTCAAAGTATATTATTTTCCTAATGCTAAGAAATAAAAAGTCAGCTAACATCAGCGGACATATCCCCAGCAGTAAACTAGCATTCTTGTGTAGTGAAAAGAAAATGTCTCCCTTAGAAGCAGATTTTCCTGTGAATTAATTGTTTGAATGAGCAATCACAAGTAGGATATTTTAAGAGACAGAAATGGACTTTAATGTAATTCTTTGAAGGGCTTGATTTTGTTGTCCTCAAAAAGATTCCCTAGATGGGGGATTCTGATTTGGTTCTGAAAAAAAGAGTAATCGCCTCAGGCTGGAAATCCATTAGGACAGATAGAATCAGAGACCTGGAATGGATTTTTTGGGGTCATTTGCACTAAACCTATGTCGCCTAAGACATATGGTCCTCTAACCAAATATTTCTGACAAACAAGATTCCACACGTACTCTCAATGTCAAGAAATGTTTTATAGACCTGGGCCAAATATCTGTTACAGCCAATCCAGTTTTTCCTTGTTCTAGTCTCCCTAAAGATGGAGCACAGTTGGCTAGCTTTTTCCCCACAGCAACTATTCATATATTTGAATACATTTTTAAACTGTATCTCATCCTTCTCTTCTTCAGACTAAATAATCCCAACTGCTTCATTCTTTATTCTAATGGATTTCACTTTCATATTTTTTCATCACTTTCCAGACTTTTTACAATCTCATGATTTCCCCTCCTTCAAATGTGGGCAGCAAAGTTAGACATAGTAACCCAGTAAATGTAATACAATAGGTTCATTTCTTATGTTCTATACATGATATATCATCTTGATAGATCTTTTGATAGATCTTATATATTTATGTATATATGCACACACCTGTAGCTATTTAAATCCTTCACTTCCATCTTCAAATCAATACTAGGTATTAGTGCCAAGGCAGAAGGGTGGTAAGGGCTAGACAACTGGAATTAAGTAACTTGCTCAGGGTCACACAGCTAGGAAGCATCTAAGGTCAGATTTGAACCCAGGACCTCCCATCTCCAGGCTTGGCTTTCTATCCACTGAGCCACCTAGCTGCTTTGATCTCATATGTTTCTAATCATATAATAGTCCATGATATATCTCTGAACCTGCCTAGATATACTCCACTACAGTTTTTGGTCAGTCATCTTTCAGTCATTTCCTATTCTTTGTGACCCCACTTGGGGTTTTCTTGGCAGAGATACTAGAATGGTTTGCCATTTCCTTCTCCAGTTTATTTTCTCTATGTGGAAACTGAAGCAAGCAGAGTTATGTAACTTGCCCAGAATCTCTCAGCTAGTTAGTGTCTGAGGTTAGATTTGAACTCAGGTCTTCCTGACTCCAGGCTTTGTGTTCTATTCATTGCATTGCCTAGCTGTTTCAGTTAAGAGACCTCTCCTATTTCATTACTGCTCCCAGACACCTATTGAAGGTGTAAACTCTACAACTGCCTTCAGCTATTCTTCCTTCTATTGGTCTAGGTCAAAGAATAGCAGACAAGAATAAGGGCACGCAAGGCTGTAGGGCACCACAAAGATGCTCTCATGGTGCATCGGTGTTCCTGGGGACAGGCTGGTAGAAAAACAAATGTTTCTCACACACACACACACACACACACACACACACACACACACACCCCTGGATTATTATTGTATTATCCATTTTTCAACTGGTTCTTGCAGGTTTATAGAAGTATAGTCATGATGAGCATATTGCTACTCCTTAATAGAGAATGAATACAAATTTTAAAATTATTTCAGATTTGGGATTCTATCCATGAAATAGAAATAAATAATTCCTTCCACTTTGAAGTAGTTATGGCAATATCATATTAATTGCTAAGCTGTAATGCTCCCTTTACTCCATTAGCAAATGGCTTTCATGAATTGTGATAACTGTGACAGGAAAAAATCATTTCCCACTGGCTCATCATCAAGCTGGCCATGAGTCTTGCCATCCTGGTCCTTAAATGACAGATGGAGAGTCAGCCATGGGATCTGTGTCTGAACACTTTCCTATTTGATAGTAAAACCATAAAATCATAGATTTACAGATGGAAGGTATTTCAGAGGGCACATAGTCCAACTTCCATGTTTTACAGCTGAGGTAACCGAACTCCAGAGAGTATAAAGTGCTGAAACTTAGAGGCAGGAAAATCTGAGTTCAAATCCTGCCTCACTCATTTGGTAAATAACTCTGTGCAAGGCACTTAATTTTTCTAAATCTGAGTTTCCTCTTCTATAAAAATAGTGATTAAATGATAGCACCTTCCATAGATAACTTGTGTGAAGTGCTTGAAGACCTTAGAAGGAGCTACTCCCTCAGGTCATGTAGCTGATGGAGGCAAGCTTTGAATCCAGATCCTATGACTTCTCCTGAGCCACTTGCTCTATTAGAATTTTCCTGGCATGAATTTTGAGAATCTAGAGTTATCTCCATATAATTATGATGTGTAAATATAGAATAATAATGGAAATAAACTAAGTATATACTTAGATAGTTTAGATTAGTTATCATCTAATGTATGGTGGTGAAAATTATTCACAGGTTACTCAGTGAGACCTTAAACTTATTCATCACTTTGTTGGTGTGATAGAAAGAGGACCAGATTTGGTGGTCCAAATCTGTGTCTTGCCATTAAATTACCTGTGAAGCCTAAAGTAAAGGAATTTCCCCTTTTCAGGACCTGTTTTTTTAGCTGCAAAGTGAGAAGGTTTTCTATGGTCCCTTCCAACTCTTAACTCTATGATCCTATATTTTCTTGCGGCCCACAATTCCCAAGAATTCTGCTGAGAACAGAGTTGCATAAACAACACTTAACAAGGTTCCCTTTTCAGAAGAGTTTTTTATGCTCTTAAGTGGCATTTGATCCCAAGTGATTTGGATAATTTAAAATTATAGCATTGTCCTAAACTAAGATTTCAAAACAAAAACAAATATTTTCTTACTTTCTTATCCTGAGGGCAGGGACTCTCTTGCTCTTTATATTCTCAGCTCACAGCACAGTGCCTGGTACATAGTAAGTGATTAATAAATGCTTTTTTCCTTCCTTCCTTTCTTCAGACATCTAGGAACACAAATTCCATAAGTAGGACCCTGAGAGGAATGATATTTAGTAGCTTCAAGTTCAACTTCCTCCCAAAGAAGGACAAACTATTCTTGCAATGATGCACCACAAAGTCAGCCACTTATCTCCCCAAACAGGCAAATAAATCATGTCCAGAAGCCCGATAGAATAAAAGTATCAGCTTTGGTCAATGAATTTGGGTGCAAAGAAAAAAATCTTTTTTATTGTAAAGGAAAGAAAATAAAGTGGGAAAAGTTATAACATAATCCCTCAATTTTAACAGCAAATGGTCTAGTTGGAAAGGAAATAGTTGGGCAACATGGCACAATAGAAAGAACCTTGGATTTAAATTACTGCCTATAACCGATGAGAATTTAAAACACTGGTCACTTAGACCCTCAGTATCTATCAAATGAAAATGTTGGACCACTCAGGTCCCTTCCAGCTCTAATCTATAATATTTACAAAGATACATTCAAGGTATTATGATTGAATGATAGAGAAAATGAATGAACTTGCTCAGAGAAATGGGCCATGATTGGGTTTGGAACTATCAGGGGAGGTTTTATGAAAAAGCTTTAAAATGAACCTTGAAGGGGAAAATGACTTAGATAAGGGGAAGGAAGAGGAAAGGGAGGGAAATCTAGGAAAAAGAGAATATAAAAAGGCCTAGCAACATGAATATGTGTTGTGTGTTCAGAAACAATAAGAAAACTAGTGATATTTCTGCATGAGTAGGGCCTAATTTATTTTCTTTTTATTTAAATACATGTTTTAGAGTAGTAGAATCAAATTCAAATAGAAACAGGACCCCTAATCCATAGATAAGAATCCCTTCTGGCTACATATTGACTTACTTTTGAAATGTAAAATTATCTATGCTTCATTTTATTTTTATTTATTTTGTTAAATATTTACAATTTTAGTTACATTTTAATTCGGTTGGGGCATTGCTCAGTTTTTGAGGGCTACATGTGGGTTTGTAATATAACTGCAAGAGAAAAAGTTTCTTTTGAAATTTTTAATAAAAATTTGGCCAAATAGATCTATCCCTATGCATAGACTTTTCCAAGTGTAATAGAATATACTGCTGCACCTAAAGTAATAGTAATAATTATGGAGTCTTTAATCCTTTGTCTTGGTAGTTGGTGAAACTTTGTTGTTGTTGTTCAGTTGTTTTCAATTGTGTCCAGTTCTTTGTAACTCCATTTGGGGTTTTCTTGATAAGGATACTGGAGTATTTTGCCATTTCTGTCTCCAGTTCACTTTACAGATGAGGAAACTGAGGCAAATAAGACTAAAGGACTTACCCAGGGTCACACAATTAGCAAATATCTCAGGCAGTATTTGACCTTGGGTCTTACTGACTGACTCCAAGCACAACTCTTTCACTATACCATGCTTTTAAAATTAGATTGTATATTAGAAGTTCCAGGTAGTATGAAAAGACTCAAACTAAGAAAACCAATGGCTAGTATTCTACTTTTCCCTCTTGGGGAAAAAAACTCACCTTTGTTAAAAAAGGGATATTTTTAAAAGGAAACTATTGATTTCCTAAATAGTATTGAATGGAAATAAAGCATAGAGAACCTATTTCCATTTGGCCAAATTTTTACCCATTTTTAGAGACGACACTCTCTCTTCATATCTATATTCATATCAATTTAAAATCTATATTTTAACAGTCTATATTCATAGCAACTGAAAGATACTACTTTGGTTAATTCGTTTTTAGAAAAATTTAGATTGAAAAACTTATCTGATAAACAAATCCTGGAAGAATTTTTTGTTTGTTTGTTCTTAAATTCTCTTATAATTAAATTTCTGGATTTTGCTACAGACAAGCTCAGGTAAAAACAGGCTGTTTCAGTCAATATATTCCAGTCCTCTCTGTGTCTATGTACGTATGTATATGCATGTATGTGTTTATGGTATTTGTACTTTGTTTAAGTACTGTGCATAAAAATCTTCTTTAAGGACTTATAAAATTGAGGATAATGTGTATTTGTTTTTCCCTGCATGAGTAACGGATCTATAATCTTAAACTTGGAAATAAAATAACGGAAGAGTTTTATATATAAATAATTTTAATGGCAAACATGTAGGAGGGAGGAAAAATTGATTTAACCTAGAAACATTATCAGGTTTCCTATTAGATCATTTTTCTAAGTCGGTAAGCCAAGTCATTGAACAGGCAGTTATTAAATGATTACTCTGCTAGAAACTGTACAAAGTAATAAGTATACAGAGAAAATACAAAAAGAGTCCCATACCCTCAAGAAACTTACCCCCTAACAGGGGAAAACAACATGTAAATAACTCAGCATACATAAGATATATAGAGTAAAGGGGAGGTAATATGGGAGACAAAGACACAATCAAGTATTAAATAATCCCATAATAAGCATTTCTATTTTTTAAAATCAGCATTCTTACATGAATTTAGAAAATGTATAGTTTACTTTTGGTAATTATACTTGAATAATATAACTAGGGTCACCAAAAACTACCCTATTACTTTTTTTCTAACTTTTAAAAAGTTATGTTTTTTTAAATCCCAGAATATTTAAGTAACAAAATAGTTCAGAAAGGCAACAATAAAAGATTTTTTAAAATACATAAGTTCAGGTTTTAATTTTAAAATAAAGGGAACAAATCATCATCAGTGTCCTCTGTGTCTTTTCAACTTTAATTTATTAGGGAATACATTTCTTTTAGAAACTTTGATTATGATCATCTGAACTTCTAAAACAGACTAAGGATTTTTATTTATTTTTCAAAATGACTCTATCCCCTAAAAGAATTCTGATGAAACTTTTTGTGACTAATGAGTTCCCTTCAAGCACTTAAAATACTCAGTTTACAAAAAATAGATTTTAGCACAACTTTTCAGGAACATAAATCTACTGCATAAACCAATGGAGAGTTGTGGAAAGTTGCAGTCTCAATAGAGCCTTGATGGAAGTGGGAAAGGGGGACGGGGTTAACGAGCCCCCGATTGCCTATCAATTACATGGCAGTTGCTTCTTTCATCAGATTTGGAGCACACAAAGCAATGTCTACTTTACATGAGATAACCTTGTCCTTCCCAACCTCAAAGGCCAGCTAACATTTTCTATAAAGAATGGGGATAATGGACTGGCATATTCTCTGGCCATGCTTCAGAGAGTTAAACCATAAGAATGAGGTAGTTCATCTCTCTGGTTTGGTCTCTTGACGTGTATACCCCAAGATTTTTATAGGCTCTGTGCCTTTCATCCTTCCTCTGTCAAACAGGGAAAGCTCACATCCATAAGATGTTCATCCTTGACTACGTTCCAAAATCTGCTTCTCCCTACAAAAATGAAACTAGACTTTCCTTTCATGACTCCTTGAGACCAATCCAGAACAAAACAAGAGCTTGGACTAGCAGCCTTGTTTTCCTGTCTAAACTAGCTTCCTGCAAGACTCTCTTTGAACCCCCAATGGACCATCAGTAATGGTTACAACTTTAAGTGTTGGGGATTTTATTTTCCCTTAAAGTGACAATGATTTTTATAAGAATTGAGGGGGGAGGTCTTGACTTACTTTGATCTTTTAGGGTAATCTTTGCCATTCTTGTCAAGAAGATACATCTCCATGAAGCTAGTTTAGAAGTGAAAACTGTAACTCTAATGTCAAAGCCTCTGTTTTATTGAAGGCTTGCCACATAGATCTAGTATAAGCCAAAAGAATCAAATTAGAATTGCTATCAACATCTCAGGTAAAGGAAAATTGGTTTGATCTTTTTCTTAGGCCTGGGTCAACCTAGAATTCACTGACAATAAATAATATACAAATTCGTGAAGTTATTTCACAGTAGAATAATTTTATCCTTGGAAATTTGTGATTTCATAGTCCCTCCTTTCACTTCCAAAATGAATTGGGAAGAAGAAGAGATAAATCTTAATATTATTAACTTGGTGCTCATTAGAGGATGAGCCTACCTTAAGCACAGTAAGTGAATTCATTGTGAGGCTTACCTATTTTATAGAGGTTAAGCAAGCACAGCCTAATAGAGAGGATTTTCTAACCATACCTCGTCTTAAGAATGAGATTCTTTTAATTCTTTAATTTGTTTTTCTGCACATACCTACTATAAGATACTGCTATTCACAAAAACAAAAAAAAAATCAATCTTTCACTAACGTTTGTGAAGACCTTTTTACACCAACTCCATTTTTAAAAGTAATTATTATACTTTGAACTAAAGCATAATTTGAAAGTGGGGTGAAATTACAATTTTTTTTAAAGATGTTAAGTGATGCTATTTATCTTGGACTGAAAACTTAAAAGCTATGGATGGAAAACAACTGGGTTTCTTGTAACAGACAAGATAACTAATTAATGCACTTTATTTTAATTTTTAAAAGGCACAATTAGTACTCTGTTAATAAAAATGTTTAACTTGCACTACACTGTTGGGATGTGCTGCTGAACTGATCATGTACAATTTTGTAGTCAGTCTTGTAACTGCTTAGTCATAAACTGTTGAAATAGTTGTCTTTGGAGGCTCATGTAGATTTTATATGTGGTATGTGTAATGACAAATAAATCTGACTTGGTAAAACAGCTGTGAATTCCTGGGTCCTGAGTTTCCTTGCGGGGAAGGCTAGTAGTCCAGATCTTTATAACCCAGACCCTGACCCTCAGGTCTTGGACTTCGGAAGTAAGATGCTCAGGGAATCTTCCCAAACCTTCATCAATTAGATGATTGTGAGACCCCAATTCTCTCACGAACTTAGTTTATTTCTTTCTTTAAAAAAACTCTTACTTTCTGTCTTAGAATTGATACAAGTATTAGTTCCAAGGCAGAAGACTGGTAAGGGCTAAGCAATTGGGCTTACATGACTTGCTCAGCATCATACAGCTTGAAAGTATCTGAGACCAGATTTGAACCCAGGGCCATCCCACCTTGCTCTTTATCCATAGAGCCACCTCGCTGCCAATTGTGCATTTTGTTTTATGTAATTTAAGCAATTTTTAAAAGTCTAAAATCTTAGTTGACAATCAAGGATGGTATGGGAAGAGCCAAGTGGCTAAATCAACATAGGTAGTCAATATGGCAAGTAACAAGTAAATGAAATAGGAAATGTACAAATATCCCCAGTCAAATTTTTTAAGGAAACATGAAGCATGTTTGTACTTTGGGCATCAGGATGGTTTCCTCTTGTTTGTATGTTTTCTAATGAAAGACTTAAAGAATAAGAACATTTTTAGTGTCATCACAAACTACAAAACATACACATGGTACTGGGATGAAAATGCTTCTGATGAAAAGGATAACTAGATCTTGGCAACAGAAGAGTCCCAAAATGTACCCTAATAGACTTCCCAGGTCTGTATGAAGCTATCCTGGGGGAGAGATACACAGTCTTCCCTGAACACACTCCTTAGGTTCAGGTTTGGGGCATTATCAGAGGTAGGAAAAAGGAAGACATTGTTGTAAGAATTTTACTAACTTTAGGATCCCCCAACATGACCCATGAGAGATGTATGAAATTAATAAACATCTGTGTGTTTTTATTTTACTAGACTTGTGAGTCCATTCCCCTAGGGAGCCATTTTGTGGGAACTTTCCCTGCCAATACAAATTGGCATTTTCTTTACAATGTCTTAGAGAATTGCCCAAAGCCCTGAGAGGTTAAGGGATGTGCCCAAAGTCTCACAGTCAGTATATGTCCATGGGATATATTGAAACCAAGTCTTTCTGACTCTACTGCCTCTTTATAGGCATGCTCAACCCTTTGAAATGGTGTGAATTTGCCTCATCCTGGATACTTGTTGTTCTATGAAAATCCCATAAACTATGATGGTCATGGCTGATTCATAATCTGACACCCTTTGATTTGGGCTTTAAAATGGTGGCAACAAATATTAAAGATTAAGGGAGATGGAGAAAGGCTGAAGAAAAAGAGGTCAGACAGAAAGGTGAGTGGATAGACATATAGATACAGATTCAATTTCCTGAAAGAAAGCTTGGACAATCATACAAATCATATGACCCCAGGGATGAGAACCGACGGAGATTGGGGAGGGTTGGAGGAAAATCCTGGACCATCACTGTAGAGTGGCAATGGTAAAATGCTAGAGAAATTCTTAGCCAGGGGAGGCACAAGAGCTAGAATTTTATAACAACAAGGCTCAGAGCCAGAGAAGGAATACCAAACCCAAACATGTCCTGTCGCTGTCTCTGGGAGTCAAGTGGATGTTACAGATCTCTGAGTTGTTTCCACTTTTGAAAAGTAGTTTGTATCTTACCAAAGAGATAAGATCAATGCCATCAAATGGTGACCAAATCAAGACAGCAATAAGTGCCCAGAATAAGGAAAATTCACTCCTTGTCTGAGTGTTCGCACATTATCTAGGAGCCTGAGGAGGAAAGGCACAGGCACTATTCCACCTCCATGGTTAAAAATGATATCTGGTGGCAGTGAAATAAGTGCTGTACTGAGCTGATTTCACATGAGCCTCCCAGCAATCTAAAGTGAATGCCAGGAAGATGAAAACTATCTTTTTTTTTTGTCTTGGTATCTCCAATACCTAGCAGAGTACATAATTCATGGTAGATGCTTAATAATCACTTTCTTTTTAAATAAATGAATAAATCTTATGAGATAAGTACTGTATTGCTATCTCCATTTTGCAGATTAGGAAACTGAGACTCTGAAATTTTAAATGACTTCCATAGGGCCATGTAGCTAATAAGTGACAAAAACAGAGTTTAAACCCAAGTATCTCCTGACTCCATGCCCATTACACAATACTGCCACTCATCACTAAAACTCTATGGAGAGAACATTTGAAAGATGGAGTCAATAAATGCAAGAAGAAGAACTGCCTTCATCAAAGCCCACCTGAGTTTAGTAGTTGAGAATTTTCTGGTTAACCATAATTTGGCTAGCCTTGGTCTTTGTAGGTACTTACAGAACTTGCAGCTGCTATTGTAGAGTTTCTAAATAATTATCAAGGAAGAGACCAAGAATCCCCAAGGCCAGAGTAGAGATCAGTATATCCAGTTTTTATAAGATTGTGTTGGAATTTAATGACCAACTGAACAAGTTAAAGAAAGGAAGGAGATTTTACTTGGCTTGCTTAACTGAAAGGGGAAAAAAGATGAGGACAATTAAATAACTAGCTAAAAGAAGCTCAAAAAAGAGACTGATAAGCAAAATTTCAAAACTGGGGAAAGGGATAACAAACAACAAGAATATAAAGAAGGTAAGGGGAAGATAGTCAAGTGGCCTAGGACTGCTTTGAAATAAATTGAGCTAAAATAGTTGAAGAGGTGTGACTATTTATCCTTCATTTAGAAAAAGAGTTATATCTTGATTCTGCATGGATTGAAGTGGAACAGAGTTTCATAAAGCTGTCAATCTACCATCCTCTTCAGAGTCACCAAAGTCCAGTGGCAAGACAAAAGCCAAGATGATTGGTGATTGTCTGGATGCAATAGACAACTTGGCATCTTCCAAGACTGATCAAGCTCTAAGAGTTCCATAATTCCTGCTTCAGCTACATTCATGGTTTTTGGAAATTGTTCTCATCTGCCCTTTTCACTGTGGGAAGTCTTCACATGATTGGGGTAGACATCCCCTAGCTCAGGATGAGTTTGGTGCCTGTTAGGTACTCTTCAACCTGTTTTAGCCTATCTGTTGAGATGGTTTTTCTGAGGTGGGGTCACTGTACATGGTACAGTTTCTTGGAACCACAAATGAGAGTTGTGTGGCAAGTAGACACCAAAGGTAGATGAGCAACCCTGAGAAGGGCTCAGTAAGCTTATTCCAGAGGAGCTAGTCCTTCCTGAATACCACATACACTTTAGAAGGCACATAGCACTGTGTTTTCAGTGGAAGAGGGATAAAAAATCCTAATTTGGGAAATTAAAAATCATCACACTTGAAATGGATTCCTTAGAAGATACTAGAATAACCCAGGCAACTTGTAGTCGCTTAGAAAAGGATATGAAACTAAATAGAACCTACTGACTTTGTGAATAGCCAGTTGTACCAGATCAATTCAGTCTCTTCCTCTGTTGTAACAAACTACACAATCATTCAATTCTACACAACTTAACAAACATTTATTAAGCATATATTATATATGCCAGTCATTATCCCAAATGTTGGGCATTCAAAGACAAATATGAAACTATCTGGGATCATAAGGAGCTTGCATTCTACGAGTGGCCTTTGAGCTAAGGGTACATGACCACTGGCCATATTTTTTGGCAAGGAGATCCCTTTGAAAGTACCTGTTGGACCAGCCAATCCTAGAGATCATATTCCAACTCTGCAATTCTGATGTGGAGATTCCTGCTCAGGATTAGCATAGCTGTGGTATAATGGAAACCTATGGGAATATCATTCTGTCTTTGTTGATTTAAATCTGGGTAAAAGGGAGACCTGTTAGGACCTCTTTTACTTCAATGAACCTAGCTAGGTTCCCAAATCAATACAACTGGGTAAATTTGCACAGTGCTTTCGTTTTTTGTGCAACTTTTGACCGTGAAGTACTATGCACATTTTAGGAAGAAGATATTATACTCAATAGTATGAATAGGATAACAAATTCATTTTATACACTTAACAATAGAAGCAATCATTTTTGGTAAGGGATATTGTTTGGTTGAAATTCACCCAGGAGGTTCTCTTCAGAATTTTTGTAGGCAGAAGTATGTATGTTTTGTCTTAAACATAGAGTATCATTTCTAAAATCTGTCATATTTTAGCACACTTACATATGCCCATTAGATGGGGTTGCCTATACAACTATAGATATTTCTGAGGTAGATAACCTCTCCTGAACAATTTAATTTATTAATAGAGGCCTTTGTGATTTTGTGATTTTTGTGATTTCATACTGATCTAAGCTATACTTCAGAAATATCTTCATTTCTTCAAATTAAATAATATTTTTCTGAGCATCTCCTTAAAGCATTACAAGGTTGAGGCCTCTGTGTTATCTTTTTCTTTTTTTAACTCTTTTCAGAATACAATAGAATATCTGTACATATTAGGTACTTAATACATATTAAATGGGGATAGGTAGGTAGCACAGTAGAGAGTGTTGGGCCTGGAGTCAGAAAGGTTTCATCTTCCTGAGTTTAAATTTGGCTTCAGACACTCACTAGCTGTGAGATCCTGGGCTAGTCACTTAACCCTGTTTGTCTCAGTTTCCTTACCCATAAAAAATGAGCAAGACCATAAAATCCACAAAAAAATGACAAACCACTCCAGTATCTTTGCTAAAAAAAAACCCAAACCAGATCACGAAGAGTCAGAAATTATCAGAATGACAAAAAAAACATAAAAATATTAAATAAACAAATTAACATGAGTAGCTGGACACTCTAGATGTCTAGATGTTGAGGGCCAGGGAGGATGCAAAAGAAATAGAAGTTGATAGGATGTTCAGAATGATAAACATACAACACTGCAATAATGAGAATGCAACATAAGACATAACAAAAGAAGTGGGAAGGATAATGTTTGTTTAACAATTAAAGAATTCCAACTTCAACCTACCTGACCAAACGATTCTTCCATAATTGTGCTTCATCTATTTCTGCAAAATATAAACTGATCTGGGACGGCGGCCAAAAGCAGTAAGTCTCTGAGACTTTGAGATGAAGACTACATTACAAATTCACTGTTTGGTGATATGGCAGTGCCCATATCACAAGACCTACACCACCGCCTCAGCTTATTGGCTTTCTCCCAATTAGCACCCACAAGCCAACGAGAGTCTTTGTCCCATTTCTGTTTCTGTGTCAGTAGATTCCACTTTTCTAGCATTTTCTAGGATAATAGGTGAGATTTAAAAAAATCAAGCCACGAAGCTTTATTGATTACCAACAATATTCTAGACACTGCTAAGCTTTGTGAGGGATACAAAGAAATACATGACACAGTTCTTACCATTAAGGAGTTTACAATCTAGTTAAGGAGATGACTGCTCATTTAATCTCCCTCATCCAGACTCTACACAATCTTAAATTTCACCATTAGAAATTTATTCCTTAGGTACCCATTTTACAGTTCTCTTTAAAATTAAAATGTTCCTAAGCTGTGGTGGAGAAAGCTCTGGGCATGGAGTCAGGAAAGATCTGGATTCAAATCTGGCCTTAGATACTTAGTATCTGAGTGACCTGAGCAAGAAACTTAAACTTTGCCTCAGTTTCCTCAACTATAAAATGGAGATGATAATAGTACCTACCTCCCAGAGTTATTATAAGGATCTAATGAGATAATATTTGTAAGGTACTTAAAATAGTGCTTGGCACCTACTAAGTGCTTAATAAATGATTGTTTCCTTCCTTCCTGGGAAGAATAACCTAAGATCAGATCTTTTCATCCTGACAGTCTTTAAATGCCTCCACTTAGAGAGGATAAAGGTTATGGTGGAGGGGAAAGCAGTGGTGATTTGTTTAGAGCTAACAGCAAGTGCAGAAGGAGAAGGCAGATAGTTTCCTCTGTGACTTTTCCTAATGAAATAGTAGTCAAAGAGAGCAATGGATAATGCCAACATTTGGGAAGTACCGGAAAGTAAGATAAAGTGCTAAGCCTGTAGTCAGGAGGACTCATCTTCATGAGTTCGAACAAAGCCTCAGATACTAGCTATGTGACCCTGGGCAAGTCACTTAACTCTGTTTATCTCAGTTTCCTCATCTGTAAAATGAGCTGAAGAAGGAAATGGCAAACTATTTGCCAAGAAAACTCCAAATGGGGCCATGGAGAGCCAAGACACCAAGATAAAAATAACTGAATAAGAAAATAGGAAGAGTCTGTGATTGGTTGTAGAGGCAAACACCAGCCATCATTTGGGGTAGAATAAGTTCGTAGGGGAAAAGCAGCTAGCTTGAGGCAAAGGAGAAATGGGTTTTGGGTAAGAGACCGTGTATCTGGGAAGCATCAAGCAGTCACAGTATCCGTACCATGAGTCTCAGACATCCTCTCTTGTGTTATCTTCTGGGAGGCATTCATGGATTTTGATCCCAGTTGAGGCCATGCCTCATGCTACACCACACAAGGTGGGTATGTTAGCAGGGACACAGGCAGGGATGAAGCTATGTTAAGTCTAGTCTAGTACTACTGATCTGAATTTTGCCAACTTTGTTCCTTGGTTCAGTCCCTGGAGGCAGCTGCCAAGCTGTTGGCACTGACACTCAAAACCTGGGTAATTTTATAGGGAGCTCCTATCATGGCATTTGGTAGATTCTCTAAACTTTGCATGGCTTTTCCATGGGATGAAGAGTTGCTCCTTGACTTGTTCCTCTCCATCCCATGGAAAAATCATGTGCCTTCATTGCATGTTCCTGTCCCCCTGCACATGGCTCCTGCCCCCATGGGCTGAAGGTAAGAGCCTCTTGCCAGATCCCACGTTGTAACTTCAGAATTCTATGACATTTACAACCAAATCTCAGATTCTATATTTAGTTTATATTTTTTTCTTTCTTTCTTTCTTTTTAAATAATAGAGTATGCTTAAACACATCTTTGTTCTTCCTAAGACTTGGAATTGTTTGAGAGGCTCTTAAATGTTTGCACTGTTGCAAATTAATTCACAATGTCTACCGTCAGAGGATTGGAAACAAAGTCTATTTTATCACATGTAACAAATGAGTAATTCTTCTTTTTATTCATGAACCAAAACCTGGAGATGAAGTTAGCAGAAGAATATTTCAAAATAGCAACTTGTTTTTCAGTTTTTATTTACACACATCATAGACACACAATTTTTGTATGTCATTGATGTCTTACACAATTAGAACATTCATTTCACAATTTTTTTCACTATTTATATATAAGCTGCCACTGGAGATATAAAGATAGATAAGACTCAGAACCTGCCCTCAGGGTACTTACAGTTTTTCTAGGGAGAAAAGGCATGAACATAAATGACTAACGATAATTACCAAATGACTAAGGATAAGAACTGACATTTATAGTGCTTTAAGAATTCTCTACTGCTTTACATAAAATGTCTCATTTGATCATAATAACTGTCCACTGAGATGTATTATGGGAATTATTATTCCCATTTAACAGATGAGGAAACTGAGAATTAAGCTAAGTAAATTACCTGTGGTCAAAAATAGAATTGAAATCAGGTAAGAGTATGCTAGTAAATGTTTAACAAGTATCTTGGGAGGGGGGCGGGGAATTTATTTTTAAATTTATCTGCATTATTAACATTTTCTCCATCACTTTCTTAAGTCTAGACAATCAACAAAACCATAAATCCAGCACTGATTTGTGACATTTGACAATTTCTAAAGCAAAGATGCTCACAATGAAAATTCAACAATCTGCTCAGATGTTAGAAGAGCCAATGAATCCAGATCTTATAACTCCAAACAGAGAGACTGGTCTCTATCCCTTATACCATGTTGTTTGACTGTAATATAAGCTAGAGCTCAAAACTGCACCTAGAGATTAAAAAAAAATAAGTGCTTTGGGGCTTGAGAGGAGGGAGAGATCACTTCTAGTGCTGGGAAAGTAATTGCTGGTATTGATCCAGGATTGAACTCCTGGGAGCATGGGGAGAAGAGGGCGTTGGAGAGGCCAGCAGGCAGAAGTAGAAGGGGGCAGGGGACCCTGTACCGTGCTTGGACGACTACAATGAGGAGTGGCTCCTGTTTTACTTTAGTTCAATTCAACAAGCATTTTTTGAACCAGGCACCATGCTAGGGATACAAAGAAAAGACAAAAAAAGCAAGTCCCTACTGTCAAGAAATTGGCATTCTACATGGGGAGGGGAAGTGGTAAGCAGGGAACATGTACATAGATTAGTATATATAAATATATACAATGTGAATACAAAGAAATTTCTTGGGGAGGAAGAGAGCACTAAAAGCTGGGGAGATCTAGAAAAGCCTTCTGTAGGATAAATAAGTATCTGAAATGTGCTTTGAAGGAAGTAAAGGATTCTAAGAAGCAGAGGGAGGGCATTTCAGGAGAGATGGAGGGGACTTTGAGGCAGAGGCAGAAGAGAGGCTGGGCTGTAAGGAGAAAAGAAGGAAGGTCAGTTTGGATAGACTATTGGGTGAGAAGATAGCCGGTTTTTAAATTTTACATAATTGTTTCAATGGAACCCTTGATAACCCCCTAAAGTTGTCTGTGGTTGATCTACTAGCATTTAATCAAGCTCTAACTATGGGCCAGTATGAAGTGCTAAGGATACAAAAAAAAAAAGTTCAAATGCTAATGGGGATGACAAAATATACAAATATAACTAAGTACATAAAAGATAGGTTCAGAGTATATTTAGTCATATTTCATTCCTGTCACACTCTTCCTGACTCCATTTGGAGTTTTCTTGAGAGACACTGAAGTGATTCATCATTTCCTTCTCTAGCTTATTTTACAGATGAGGAAACTGAGGCAAACAGGAGTAAGTAACTTGGCCAGGGTCACTCAGTTAGTAAGCAGCTAAAGGCAGATTTGAACCTAGTCTTCTTGATTCCAGGCCTGGTGCTCTATCCACTGTACCATCTAGTTGCCCAGGCAATGAGTAGACAGAAGGTAACATCAAGGGAGAGGCTAACAAGGGAACCAAGCAAAAGCCACCTTCATAAAGGATGCTTAAGTAGCTTCGCTACAATCACATGGCTAATAACTGGATGAGGATAACATCTGAATTCAGGTCTTCCTGATTCAATATCAAGCACTCTCTCTACTAAGTCAACCTGTATCCTAGAGAATATTATTTGCACAGTCTAAAACTCAGGCAGACCAATGAGTTTAAAGTCCCAGGAATTTACATGGAACATATATTCTAATTTTGTATTGAAAGTATTTTTTTTCTGTTAGAAGAATTTCAGGAAGGAGTCAGTAAGTAAAGAGATATATTTAGTGGGAAGGGTAACCTCTCCTTGATCTGAAATAACCTCAGCTCTCTGCTCTGTATATATTTTGTAGGTACAAGGTTTTGCAAGTTCTCTCCCATTAGAAAATGAGCTTCTTGAAGGCAGGGACTGTGGTTTTGCCTTTCTTTAACTCTATAACTCTATAACTTAGCACAGTGCCTAGAACACAATAAGTGTTCAACAAATATTTGTTAATTGGTTGAAATAATCATATACCTGAGGCTGGTAATGAAAGTCACACTTTAGTTCTCTAATTGTTAGGGGAGATTATAGTTTCTATACTCAAATAGCCCAGAATTCTCAGGAACAACCCCAATTTCAAAAAAGAAAGTTTGTGCCCAGAGTCACACAGCTAGTAAATAACAAGGTTGATACTTGAATTTAGGTCTTCAGATCCCAATACCAATGCTTTTTGCTGTTGTTAAAGAAGAGAGAGAGAGAGAGAGAGAGAGAGAGAGAGAGAGAGAGAGAGAGAGAGAGAGTTTATAATCAAACTTTCCACAGTCTGCAATATAGCTTCCACTTAGCTGACAGAAAGATCCTGTTTAAGCCTAGATCTGAATATGTCCCATCTCTGCTCAGCAAACTCCAATGGATCCCTTTTACTTTCTGGATCAAATATAGGCTTTTTTATTTGTCATTTAAAGCCCTTTACAACCAGACCACAATCCACCTTCTCAGTATTATACAATTACTCCCCTTCCAGAAGTCCACAATTAGTCTAAATTTGCCTTCCTCTATGCTCATGCATTTCATCCCATGTTCTGTCTCTATGCCTTTTCATGGGCTGTCCATCTCACCTAGAATGGATTCTCTTCTCATTACCACCATTTAAAAGTCTTTCCAAGTTCAGCATGAGCACCTTGTCCTACATGACACTTTCTGATCACCCTAGTTGCCAATGCCCTCCCTCCATTACTATGCCTCTTATTTTGTATTGATTTATATATTTATCTGTATACATGTAAATCTTCTTCAGATAGAATAAAAGCTCCTTAAGGAAACTCCCTGTTTCCTTTCTGTCTAGGTCTCCCTAGCACATGGCATGGAAATCTAGTGAAAGAAATTAAAAACATGTGAGAGCAGGATGAGGTCCATGCTGTCCCTGTCATCCTGTACACTACTGGACTTGTCCCAAAGACACCTTCTGTAGACTACAAAAGATGAGTTTACTTTGCAATACCCTTCTTCAGTTACAAAAAGCAGTCATTTTATTCACCTGTACTCTGAGCTTCAGAGTACTAAAATATATAAGAATAAGAACAAAAGAGGAAACTTGTCCTTGGACCATTTCTTTTCCTACCCCACTGAAGAAAGAAGAATAAAAATAACAGTGAAAACTACAACAGTATATGATTATGTATATATTATTGCATAATATACATCTAATACAATATATCATATTACACATCGCATATAATTATATCCTGTATATACTATATAATATGTAATATTATACATATATAATACATATAATTATATATTTGTTGTTGTTCAGTCATTTCAATCATGTCTGACTCTTCATGACCTCATTTGGGGTTTTCTTAGCAGAGGCATTGGAGTGGTTTGCCATTTCCTTCTCCAGTGCATTTTACAGAAGAGGAACTGAGACAAGCACAATTAGGAGACTTGCCCAGGGTCACACATTTAGTAAGAGTCTGCGTCCAGATTTGAACTCAGGTCTTCCTAACTGTAGGACCAGGAGTCTCTCCATTGAGCTACCTAGATTTTTGTAATTATATATATATATATATATATGTAATTATATAATTGCCATTATTATATCCTACGCTTTCTGAAGAAAGGAATTCAATACAGTGGAGATAGCACAGGACTTAAAGTCAGGAAACTCAGTTCAAATCTGACCTCAGACATTAACTAATTGTTTCAAGTCAGAGCAAGTTATTTAACTTCTCTTTGTCTCTTTATCCTCAACTGTAAAGTGGGAATAAAAGGATTGCTATGAGAATCAAATGAATTAATATTTGTAAAAGACTCTTATGATGGTACCTAAGATATGGTAGGCAATATATAAATGCTTATTTCCTTCCCATCTAAAGCAAACATGAATTTTTTTCATCATTACTTAGAGATAAAAACTGATAAGCTTGAAAATACACTGAACACAGAAGCAAAGAACACAAGTTCTGGTCCTGATTGCTCCTTATTAGCTCTGTGATCTTGGAGAATTCCTTAACTTATTTGAACTTCCATTTTCTCATATATAAAATGGGGATATTAATAGTTAAATTCACTTCCAATGTGATCACTATTTTGGAGGATTAAATCATAACATACGTGAAAAGACTTTTGTAACCATGATGGGCTTTATAAATGTATGAAATGCTATTATTACATAGTAAAGGGATGTACTTTAAATTTCCTTTTAAAATGGTACCCCAAGGGACAAAGTCTTCTCTCTACTGACACTCATCTCTCCCAACAATAACAGCCGCAAGGGCGAAGGCTTCCATTATTTAACCCTAATTCCTACAATTAAGAGGTGTTAGTTGACCAACTGTGTTTTAAAGCCTCATTAAGACCGTTAGAATATGGTCTGCTGTGTTTCTGAAAACACAAAGAAGGCAAAAGAGAATGGGGGTGTGGAATCCAAGAGCCAAGGAGGAGATGTGTGAGGTATGCTGGGGAGGGCAGAATATCCTTCTAGCCTTTACCACTGTGTATCCCTCCTCCCAGGGAAAGACAAAAGTGGAACAGGATCTGAGCAAAGCTGAACTCTGCTATTTGTTGTGGCTGCTTTTCCCTGCAGGGATGGCTTTGAATGTTTATTTTTATGGAACAGCAAGAGGTCACTGCCTCTCCACATGCTGTATTCCGGAGTAGTGATACTGAGGGTGAGTTAAATAAAGCATTATTCACACCTTTTCAGCTGTGGGCATGGAAGTAGGAGGGGGAAGATGTTCTCCACTGGGCACTTCTTTAAAGGACAGATGCTGAAGTGATCTACAGTTATATTTGGAGGACCACTGGGCATGTGCCTTTAGAGAGTGGGAATGTGGGCTATGGTGCCCACCATCCGGACCAATTCCTAAGTGAAAGTCTTTTGAGTCTGGATAAGGAATAAAAAAAGCCCTTCCAGAAGTCTCAACCCCCTGGCTAGATGTATTGATGTATGGGGAAAGCCTGGCTTTGGCAGAGGCTGAAGTTGCAGGATCACTTGACCTGAACTACAGTAGAACTAAAGCTGATTGAGTGTCTTCACAAAGTCCAGCATCGAATTGGTGAGTCAGAATTGAGGGGAGGCACCCAGGCTGCTTCAGCAGGGATGAACCAGCCCTGGTCAGAAATGGAACAGATCAAAGTGTCCGGGCCATTCTAGAGAGGGCTCTGGCGCCTGAGGGACCGCTATGCCCCTAGACTAGGCAAGTCAGAGATTTCATCTCCCAAAAAAAAAAAAAGTCCAACCTGCTCCCCACGTTTCAAATCTTATTGTGTGCACTACTACTCACTATGCTCACATACAAGAGCTGAAATGGAATTCTTAAAAACATCTCTCCAAGCCTAAAATTGATTGCAGTAAGGCATCTTAAAGGTTATTCACTCTGGCCCCCTCACTTTTAAGATAAGGAAACAAAGGTTCCCAGAGAAATTGAATTACCCAATAAGGAAAGAATCCTGAGTGGCAGATCTTAAATGAGCAAAAGCAAAGCTATACCCAGCAATTTTGGCACCCTAAGCAAGCTGCATGAAAGACAATCTCGATTCAACTTGGTAATACATGACATCAGCAACATGTAGGAAGTAATTAAGGCAAATTCAGTTGAGTAGGAAAGGGAATTATTCACTATAGTGGCTCAATAATAAAAGGTGTTATCCATAATCTTGCTGATAGCTTTCTATGTTAACTAATTATTCTTGCTATCTGGATGCCTAGCTCAGTTGTTTCTATGTTGTTGAAGAAATTCATACATTAAATTGTGGTGCCCTTGAAATTTTTAGTACTGTGGAACAAAGTTCCAATGCCCTCACGCAGTCAGGGATCTGAATCTAGGGCTTATTTCCAAGGTTGTTCTCTTTCCATTAAACCACATTCTACAGAAGTTTAATACCAATGTGCTATTGGTTTTAGGGGCAATTAGGTAGCACAGTGGATAGAGCACTGGGTCTGGAGTCAGGAAAACTCATCTTCATCTGTTCAAATCCAGCCTCAGACACTTACTGACTAGGTGACCCTGAGCAGTCACTTATCCCTGTTTGCCTCAGTGTCCTCATCTGTAAAATGAGCTAGAGAGAGAATTGGCAAACCATTACAGTATCTTTGCCAAGAAAAACCCAAATGGGGTCACAAAGAGATGAAGACAACTGAAACAACTCAATAACAGCAAAGCTCTAAGTTTCAGTTCAAATTTTGATAAAGAAAACCTCATTTATTTCAGGGGTGGCCTATTTCATCTTCCCCCTAAGATCATGGACTACTTTGCATGGAAATAAAATGGAATAATTGCTCAGGCTTAAGGAATACACTTATGAAACATTTCATCATGGAGACACTAAGAAAAGAAATTCAAAACACCAGGCATTAGTACCCAGCCCAACAGGCATAGGAGAGCCAAGGGCATGTATGAACCCAGTTTAGTGATGAACAAGTGTCCAATGGAGGTATTTAATCCAAGTCCCAAGCTATTCCTCTCTGGCCATTTTCTGGACATTTTTACCATACAAAAATAGAATTTCCTCTATCTCAAAAGTTCATATTATACCCAGGTTGCTACTGCTCCTCTAAAGAAAATTTCAAGAGGAAATAATGGTTTTTCAAGGACTCTTTTCTGCTAAGTCACCCCTCCCCCAACCTTGTTACCACTGTTCTCATCATCTAATTAGGAGAAGCCTGTATTTTTTGTACATCTTTTGAGCTACCTCAAAGTCCTTCTGAAATGCCAAATCATTTCTCTCACTTGTAAATTAAAAAAGAAAAAGAAGACTCGATCTAAAACTCTTGTGCTAGAAAGATAAATAACCAAAAAGACTGTGAATATTATCCTCCTGGAAAAAAGGAGAGGAAAGGAAAGAGATATTTTCAGTTTTTGTAGCAGCCATGTTAAGCAGTGCCTTTTAATAACAGATCAAGACAGGTGACACTTGCTAATTCAGGACAGTGTAAGCAAGGATAGCAGCCCATTTGATGTCGTCATTTAACTTGAACTCACATTCACAGGTGGAGTCTCCAGAGGATGGCTACTGAAGGAGTAAAAATGAATAAATACTCCTACTGTTTTAAAAAATATATACAATTTAATAATAAACAAAAAGAGGAGGGAAAGAAAAGGAAAAGGATTTTTTTCAGTAAAGTGAACAAAGCAAAGAGAGTCAAAAACTCATACCTGCTGCATGTTAGCTCAGATGTGGCAAATTTTCCACCTGCACTCTACTAATTTGGGTGCCAGGGGCATTCTTGAGGATCTGTACTAACAACACTAGTAGGCTTCCCATTATCATTTGACAGGTAGAAACAATTAGCTTTCACCAAAAGCATATAGTGAGATGTCATAGTGAGAACAGTAGATAGAAAACATTCTCCCCATAAATCTGGAGTGCACTGTCACAAATCCACACAGCAACTCCAGGGCATGTGGGCTCAAAAATAGCATAGAGTGGTAGTGGGGGCACATAGGTAGGACAAAAATGAAAATTCACAATTACTGGTACTTCAGAGCCTCCCTTTGTAGAGTCTTAGTAAAAGAAGGAAAGAAGCATTTATTTATTAAGTCCCTACTGTGTTCTGGTCATTGTGTAGGCACTTTACAAATATACCATTTAATCCTCATAACTACCCTGAGGGATGCTATCTTTATCCCCATTTCACAATTGAAGAACGTGAGGCAGACAGATTAAGAGATTTATCCATAGTTATGTAGCTAATGTGTCTGAGGCTGAATTTGAACCCACACCTTCCTGATTCCTGTCTTAGTGACATCTGAGACACCTAGTTGCTGGGTTCCCAGTTTCTCTCCTTGATTTGATTCTGGATTGTCAGGTCAAGTTCCTTGAAGATATTTCCTTCCTTTAGCTACTTATTCAGTGTGTGTGTGTGTGTGTGTGTGTGTGTGTGTGTGTGTGTGTGTGTG
>NC_058132.1:141692162-141700631 GCF_016433145.1 Gracilinanus agilis
GTGTGTGTGTGTGTGTGTGTGTGTGTGTGTGTGTGTGTGTGTGTGTGTGTGGTTGTTTTTTATTTTTAGTTTACTGTGACCCATTTGGGGCTTTGTTGGCAAAATACTGAAGTGGTTTGCCATTTCCTTCTCCAGCTCATTTTACAGAGGAGGAAACTGAGGCAAATGGGGTGAAGTGACTTGCCCATGATCACATAGCTATTAAGTGCCTAAAGCTGGGTTTGAATTCATAAGGGGAAGTTTCTCTGACTCCAGGCCTGGCATTCTATCCCCTGTGCCATCTAGCTATCAAAGATCTTTGAAGATATTTCCTTCATCCAATAATTCTTTCTTTTTCCACCTAGAATAATCTGGAACCTGGTTCTCTTTCCCCTGCTAAAGTGTCTCTTATTGGTCCAATTGCTCGGATTACATGGCTAGAAGTAAGGGATAGGAAAAAGAAAGTGCCTTTCCCCACCCCTTGCTGATCTCTGGTATAGATAATCAGGGGAGTTCCTCCACAACTATCCCCAATTCTAGAATCTGAACTCCTCCAAGTTTTTACTGTGTTGAGCTCCTCAGGGCTTACCTATTTAAAGTTTCCAGAAGTGTGTGTAGCCAAACTGCCTGCTGATTATGCTTTATGTCTGAACTAATCAGAGTCTGGACCTTAAAGACACCTTCTTTATATTCCATCAATTGAAGGAGAGGGAAGACATGCATAGTAGATTCACACACAAAAAAAATACATTATAGAAAAGTGTGAGTTTGGGGATGCAACTGCCATTCCCAGGTAGATAATAATAACTGATATTTATATTTAGCCTTAAGGTTTGTACAAACATTTCTGATGATTTGAACTCACTTGACCCTTAAAACTACCCTCTAGAGAAGGTATCATCTCCATTTCATAGCTGAGAAAATTAAGAGTTTAAGGGACTTACCCCCTGGTTGCTTAATGGTTAACCCCCTGAACATTCTGCTGTAGGAAGAAAAAGGATTTAGCAAGGACCCCATCTTTCATTGGAAGCCTTCCCTAATCCTTATTAAATCTAATGCCTTCATTCTGTTAACTAATTTTTTATTTATCCTGTGGGAAATGGTTGGTTCCTGTGTGCTAGAGACAGAATTTGAACTCAGTTGCCTAATCTAGCACTCTATTCAATTTAGCTGTTTACAGCATCTCCAAGAATGTCTTATTGATTTTTATATGACCTAAAGCACTTTGTATGATGCCTCTGTTAACCTGGAAAAAACACAGAATTATTAAATAGTCAGAAAAACCACATCTTTAATCAGGAGAGGAATTCGGCATAATTTCCTCAGGTCTCCACAGAGTTACATGCCTTGAAACTCTGGCCACTCTGGCTACTCTGGCTACTGACCCCTGGGAGTGCCAACCCTCTAGTTTGACAGCTCTGAGGAACCATGAAAACTGGGGAACTTATATACCTCTTGGGAACCTGAGGAAGGGAGAGTATGTTTGAGTGGCTTTACAAAGGCTACAAAGAAAATGAGGAGTCCTAGACAGGATTATCAGGGAGAGGCTGATGCTTTACAGGACATAAAAGGGAAAGATCCAGCCAAGGGCTGGGCTACCTTAGAAAGGACTTTGACACCAAGGGAGAAACTACCAGGACAAAAAGAAGAGTACTTCATACCAGATTAAAGCTGCTAGCTCCACCTAAAGTACTTTAAGGTCTATTGTTAGTCTGAAACTTGTGAAGTTGGGACTTCCCTCTGGGAGAAATTCTCATGTGAACAAAGTCAAGCTTGAGGTCCTCAGACTTCATGCTGCTACAAACTTGGGGTTCTCTTAGATTCCACTTTGATACCTCTCATATAGGAAACCCAATAAATATTTGTTAAATGATGAATCCTATTTTTTTAATCTAGAGCTGGAGGAGATCCTGTAACCTTCCTCAATGACCTGTTTTCATGTTTAACTGTCCTTGTTATCAATGAATCAATCAGTCAATAAACAATTATTAAGCACCTACTACATGCCAAGCACTGAGCTAAGTACTAAGGATACAAAAAGAGCAAAAGACTGTAGCTGCCTTCTTGGAGTTTATAATTCAGTGGAGGAGATGATAAGCAAATAAAGTTCTGAGAAGTTAGTTGACTTAGCTAATGTCACATAATAACTTTCTGTTGGGAGCCATTCAGAGAAATAGGGTCATTTGATAGACTTTTTATCTGAACCCCATCAAGATCAATGTAACCTGGCAAAGCCCTACATTTGACTTTTCTGCCCTGCAAGTGAGGACACAGACAGGATGGTTTTATCTAAGATAAAAATCTGGACTCCTCTTTATGACTCCTTTTATAAGTAACACCTTTTCTTATTGGAAAGCATTATAAGTCAATTTTCTAAGATAGCTTTAAGTTTTTAGTAAACCAGCATTTAAGGAGTTAACAATTTTCCCTAAACTGAGAAAAATGCAGAAATTAGCAGAAACTGCCCTGGCCCTGTATCTACTTCCAGACAGCCCAAGATCGAAGTAGGCAGAATCAGACACCCTTCATATTCAGCTAGGTACTTTCCATCCCACACCCCACACAATCTTAAAGGCTCATTCTTTAATGTATCTCTCGAATTATGGAAACTTTTATTAAAATAGAATGTTAGATAAAATAAGTCTCAAATTTTAACCTTGTACCCTTGTCTCATCCTGGCCTAATCTATGTGTGAAAAAACTTGCATATGAGGTAATTCTATAACCTTAATTGTCTGCATAGCTGCAAGTTCCTTTGTGCCTTGTGTGAAATGGTTTTTGAATGCTGTATAAAATAAATCTCAAGCTCATTGTCTGCTGGAGCAGCCATGAGCTAACCTTTAGCCAACTATTCTCAATTTTCTGCTTCATCTTTATCATCCTCAGGCCATTCAATTCCTTGTCAATAAAAAGCTGGTCCTCTATAAGTTTCAAGTCCAGGATTCAAATTCAAGATTTCTGATCCAAAACATCTTAGTGGGAAAACACTAAACTAATGCTCTTTAAATGGGTAGCACAGAAAACAATTAGAGAAAGATGCAAGAAATACATTGTAAATGTACAACCCAGTGGAATTGCTTGTCAGCTCCAGGAAGGGGGAGGGAAGAGGGTAGGGAGAGAAAATGAATCATATAACCATAGAAAAATATAAAAAATTAAAAAGAAAAGAAGTATAAAAGAAAAAGAAATACATTGTAAAAACTCAAAAAATGCTTATTAATTGAGAGGTAAGAATCCAAATATGTGATGGAGATTATAGGAATTCAGAGGAAAAGGAGATAGCAGTTGGGTGCCCCAGTGAGGTAAAGATCAGCAGTATTTCCAGCCCTAGAAAGAGTGTTAACCTAAAATGTCTTAATTGAATAGGAAGAGGCTAGTAAGACAATAAATGGTGTTCTAGGGCAGACTGCATTCACAGGGTTGTCCCCAGCCACTCATTTACATAAGATTCCCTAAGGAGCATGGGAGGTAAACAACAGATGGCTCACCCTAAGGGAACATGGAATATTTTATGGAGGGAAGGGACTTTTGAGCAAGGAAAAAGTTGACCAGAGGACAGGTAAGTATACTAGTCTCTCCTGCCTAGAGATGACAAATTATCTAGCTGAGAGGAGCATTGGACTTCTCAGTCTAGCTAGTGACCAAAATGGGGGAAAGATAGTAGTTTCAATAGAAGAGTGAGCCCAGAAGTCCAATGGATTGATCTATCTAGCAGAAATGCTGCATTTTGAGAAGAAACCAGTGACAGAGTAGCCTGCCTTGCCCAGGAACAATGTGATCTGCTTAAGGAAGCAGCCTTTCTGACCAATCCAGCCCAGTAGTAAAGAAGTATACGATCTCCAAGTGCCAAGCAGATAGACCCATCCAGCAATGACACCATAGACTAGGAGAAGCATAAATTAAAAATAAGCCACAGGTCCAGTAGGAAAACTGTCCTGGGTAGAAACAACCCAGCTGAACTTCTAGCAGACTTCTGGTGAGGGAAAAGACAGTTACTTCCTTTCCAGAGTTGTGAGCTGACGTGGCCATGTGTGTCGCCTAAGCACGTATCTGACTCTCACTATATTATGTTTGTGATTGTTCTTCCACTATCTTGGATTCTGAGGGTATTTATGGGAAAATGTGTCCCTGGTGTCAGCAGGGAAAATTTGTAACTATGATTCATGTTGTTCTATTGGAATAAATGCTCCTTGAGACTTGCTTTTCATATATCCCAAGTTCAGTGTTTTGTACATTATAAGTGCTTAACAAATGATTTATTAATTTATTCAATTCGAGTAAATGCTTTCATTAAAGATCCAACTGGATTTACTGACTGATTGTTAAGGGGAAGTACACCAGGGAGGCTCATGACCTGGTTTTCAGGAAGATAGCTACCCACAGCATTATCCTTAGATCTCTACGATAAGCAGTAGCTTTGGGCACCCAACTAACTGCTGCTGGTGAGAGTTGGATGAGTGAGCCCCAAAGGGGCATTATTGCAGTGTGAGATGAAATTATCAGAAAGTATATTTTTTTAAAAAGTATGTTGTCATGGAAAGAGTGAAAGTCTTGAGAATCCTACATTTAGAGAGGGAAGGGACTTTAGAGACCATCTAGAACTACCTCTCATTTTACACATAAATACATCAAGTCTCAATAATGGCCAAATACATACCAGTAGTCAACACCTGAGGTAAAATTTAAATAGAGTCTAACTCAGGAATCAATTCTCTCTTTTTTTAACATGGTTACATGATTCATGCTCCTACTTTCCCCTTCACCCCCCGCACTCCCCCCACCCATGGCCGATGCACATTTCCACTAGTTTTGTCATGTGTCCTTGATCAAGACCTATTTCCAAATTATTGGTAGTTGAATTGGTGTGGTAGTTTCGAGTCCACACCCTCAATCATGTCCACCCCAACCCATGCGTTCAAGCTGTTGTTTTTCTTATATGTTTCCTCTCCTGCAGTCCTTCCTCTGAATGTGGGTAGCGTTCTTTACCATAAATCCCTCAGAATTGTCCTGGGTCATTGCATTGCTGTTGGTACAGAAGTCCATTGCGTTCAATTTTACCATAGTATATCAGTCTCTGTGTACAGTGTTCTTCTGGCTCTGCTCCTTTCACTCTGCATCAGTTCCTGGAGGTCTCTCCAGTTCACCTGGAACTCCTCCAGTTTATTATTCCTTTTAGCACAATAGTATTCCATCACCAGCATATACCACAGTTTGTTCAGCCATTCCCCAATTGAAGGACATGCCCTCCTTTTCCAGTTTGTTGCCACCACAAAAAGCGCAGCTATAAATATTTTCGTACAAGTCTGTTTATCTATGATCTCTTTGGGGTACAAACCCAAAAATGGTATGGCTGGATCAAAGGGCAGGCATTCTTTTATAGCCCTTTGAGCATGATTCCAAATTGCCAGCCAGAATGGCTGGATCAGTTCACAGCTCCACCAGCAATGCATTAATGTCCCAATTTTGCCACATCCCCTTCAACATTCATTACTCTCCCCTTCTTTCATTTTAGCCAATCTGCTAGGTGTGAGGTGATACCTCAGAGTTGTTTTGATTTGCATCTCTCTAATTATTAGAGATTTGGAACACTTTCTCATGTGCTTATTGATACTTTTGACTTCTTTACCTGAAAATTGCCTATTCATGTCTCTTGCCCATTTATCAATTGGGGAATGGCTTGATTTTTTATACAATTGCTTTAACTCCTTGTATATTTGAGTAATTAGACCCCTGTCAGAGTTTTTCGTTATAAAGATTTTTTTCCCAATTTGTTGTTTCCCTTCTGATTTTGACTACATTGTTTTTGTTTGTACAAAAACTTTTTAGTTTAATATAATCAAAACCATTAAATTTACATTTTGTAATTTTCTCTAACTCTTGCTTGGTTTTAAAGTCTTTCCTTTCCCACAGATCTGAACAAGTATGCTATTCTGTGTTCACTTAACTTGTTTATAGTTTCCCTCTTTATGTTCAAGTCATTCACCCATTCTGAATTTATCTTGGTGTAGGGTGTGAGATGTTGATCTAGACCTAATCTCTCCCATATTGTTTTCCAAATTTCCCAGCAGTTTTTGTCAAATAGTGGATTCATGTCCCAAAAGTTGGGCTCTTTGGGTTTATCATACACTGTCTTGCTGATGTCATTTACCCCAAGACTATTCCATTGATCCTCCTCTCTGTCTCTTAGCCAGTACCATATTGTTTTGATGACTGCTGCTTTTTAGTATAGTTTAATATCTGGCACTGCTAGGCCCCCTTCCTTCACATTTTTTTTTCATTATTTCCCTTGAAATTCTTGATCTTTTGTTATTCCAAATGAAATTTGTTACAGTTTTTTCTAATTCAGTAAAGAAGTTTTTGGGTAGCTTGATAGGTATGGCGCTAAATAGGTAAATTAATTTCGGTAGAATTGTCATTTTTATTATGTTAGCTCGAGCAATCAATGGCTTTCCAATTGTTTAGATCCAGTTTTATTTGTTTGGAATGTGTTTTGTAGTTGTTTTCATATAATTGCTGTGTTTGTTTTGGTAGATAGATTCGTAAGTATTTTATATTGTCTAGGGTGATTTTAAATGGTGTTTCTCTTTCTACTTCTTGCTGCTCCAGTGTGTTGGAAATGTATAGAAATACTGATGATTTATGTGCATTTATTTTGTATCCCGCAACTTTGCTAAAGTTGTTGATTATTTCTACAAGCTTCTTAGTTGATTCTCTAGGATTTTTTAAGTATACCATCATATCATCTGCAAAGAGTGATAACTTAGTCTCCTCCTTGCCTATTTTGATACCTTCAACTTCTTTTTCTTCTCTAATTGCAACTGCTAGTGTTCCTAGTACTATGTTGAAAAATAGAGGTGATAATGGGCATCCTTGTTTTACTCCTGATCTTATTGGGAAGGCTTCTAATTTATCCCCATTGCATATGATGTTTGTTGATGGTTTTAGGTATATACTGCTTATTATTTTTAGGAAAGGTCCTTCTATACCTATACTTTTCAGTGTTTTCAATAGGAATGAATGCTGTATTTTGTCAAAGGCTTTTTCAGCATCTATTGAGATAATCATGTGATTTTTGTTTGTTAGACTATTGATATGGTCAATTATGTGAATGGTTTTCCTAATGTTGAAGCAACCTTGCATTCCTGGTATAAATCCCACCTGATCATGGTGGATGATCTTCTTAATTACTTGCTGGAGTCTCTTTGGTAGTATTCTATTTAAGATTTTTTGCATCTATGTTCATTAGGGAGATTGGTCTGTAGTTTTCTTTCTCTGTTCTTGATCTCCCTGGCTTTGGAATCAGTACCATATTTGTGTCGTAAAAGGAATTTGGTAGGACTCCTTCTTTGCTTATCATATCAAATAATTTGTATAGTATTGGGGTTATTTGCTCTTTGAATGTCTGATAGAATTCACTTGTGAATCCATCAGGCCCTGGCGATTTTTTCTTAGGGAGTTCTTTGATGGCTTGTTCAATTTCTTTTTCTGATATGGGATTATTTAGGTATTCTATTTCTTCTGCTGTTAATCTAGGCAGTTTATATTTTTGTAAATATTCATCCATATCTCCTAAATTGTTATATTTACTGTCATATAATTGGGCAAAATAGTTTTTAATGATTGCCTTAATTTCCACTTCATTAGTGGTGAGGTCTCCCTTTTCATCTTTGATACTATCAATTTGGTTTTCTTCTTTCCTTTTTTTTATTAGATTGACCAGTACTTTGTCTATTTTATCTGTTTTTTCAAAGTACCAGCTTCTAATCTTATTTATTAATTCAATAGATCTTTTACTTTTGATTTTATTAATTTCTCCCTTGGTTTTTAGTATTTCTAATTTAGTTTTCATCTGGGGATTTTGAATTTGCTCGCTTTCTAATTTTTTGAGTTGCATGCCCAATTCATTGATCTCTGCCCTCCTTAATTTGTTAATATATGCACTCAAGGATATAAATTTCCCCCTGAGTACTGCCTTGGCCGCATCCCACAGAGTTTGGTAGGATGTCTCATCATTGTCATTTTCTTCAATGAAATTGTTGATTGTTTCTATGATTCCTTCTTTGACAAATTGGTTTTGGAGAATCATATTATTTAATTTCCAATTAGTTTTTGATTTTTCTGTCCAGGTGCCCTTACTAATTATTATTTTTATTGCATTATGATCTGAGAAGGTTACAGTTATTATTTCTGCTCTTTTGCATTTGTTTGCAATGATTCTATGCCCTATAACATGGTCAATCTTTGTGAATGTGCCATGTGCAGCTGAAAAGAAGGTGTATTCCTTTTTGTCCCTATTTATTTTTCTCCACATATCAATTAAATCTCATTTTTCTAGGACTTCATTCACCTCTCTTACCTCTTTCTTATTTATTTTTCGGTTTGATTTATCTAGATCTGACAGAGGAATATTTAGATCTCCCACTAGTATGGTTTTACTATCTATTTCCTTCTTGAGCTCTGCCAGTTTCTCCTTTATGAATTTGGGTGCTAT
>NC_058132.1:141700730-141880924 GCF_016433145.1 Gracilinanus agilis
TTCCTTCTTGAGCTCTGCCAGTTTCTCCTTTATGAATTTGGGTGCTATCCCACTTGGTGCATACATATTGAGCAGTGTTATTTCCTCATTGTTTATACTGCCTTTAATCAGGATGTAATGACCTTCCCTGTCTTTTTTAATCATATCTATTTTTACTTTGGCTTTGTCAGAAATCATAATAGCCACTCCTGCCTTCTTTTTCTCATTTGACGCCAAAAAAAATTTTGCTAAAGCCCTGAACCTTAAACTTGTGTATGTCCACCCGCCTCATATGTGTTTCTTGTAGACAACATATGGTAGGATTTTGGTTTCTAATCCACTCTGCTATTTGCTTCCATTTTATGAGCGAGTTCATCCCATTCACATTCAGAGTTATAATCATCAGTTGTGCATTTGCTGACATTTTCGAATCTTCCCCTATTCCTACCCCCTTTTTCTTATATTATTTCCTTTTAAATCAGTGGTTTGCTATTGAGCCACTATCCCTTATCCCCTCCCTTGATTAACTTCCCTTTCTACCCCCTCCCTTATTTTCCCCCTCTTTTTGTTTTTTAAAGGCCTTATGAATTCCCTCCCCCTTCTTCTCCCCTCCGTATTTTTTTTACCTCCCCACTCCCCTGCTCTCCTTGGTTTATCCCTTCTGACTTTCTCAGAAGGTTTAGATAAGAGTTTTATGTCCCAATGGATAATATAGCTACTCTTCCCTCTCCGGGTTGATTACACTGAGAGTAAGGTTTGATTATTACCTCTTTATGCTCTCTTCCTCTCCTTCTTATAATAGTATTTGTCCCCTCTCCTTCCCATGCCCTCTTTGTGTGTAATAGAATATCCTATTTTTCTTATTCACTCAAGTTTCTCTTGGTGTCCCCTGCTATTCACCCCCTCTTTCCCATCCCCATGCCATCTTAGATTATTTAGTGTTCCACCCTCACCCTGTGAATTATTCTTCTGATTACTATAATAGTGAATACTATAATAGTGAGTAGAGTTCACTACAGAGAATTATACATAACATTTCTCTACATAGGAATACAGATAATTAGATCTCACTGAGTCCCTTAAAAAGGCAAATTTAAAAATTATAAGTTTTCTTTCTTTCCCCTCTGTTTCTTATTTACCTTTTCATGTTTCTCTCAATTTTTGTGGTTGGATATCAAACTTTCCATTTAGCCCTGGTCTTTTCTGTGCAAATACCTGGAATTCTTCAATTTGGTTGAATGCCCATACTTTCCCCTAGAAATATATAGTCAATTTTGATGGGTAGTTGATCCGTGGTTGCAGGCCCAGCTCTCTTGCCTTTCTGAATATTGTATTCCAAGCCTTGCGATCTTTTAGCGTGGAGGCTGCCAGATCCTGTGTGATCCTGATTGGTGCTCCTTGATATTTGAATTGTCTCTTTCTGGCTTCTTGTAAGATTTTTTCTTTTGCTTGGAAACTCTTGAATTTAGCAATTATATTTCTGGGCATTTTCTTATTCTGGATCGAATGTCATGGGTGTTCTATGGATCCTTTCAATGTCTATATTGTCCTCTTGTTGTAGGACTTCAGGGCAATTTTGCTGAATAATTTCTTTTAGTACAGAGTCCAGGTTTCTATTAATTTCTGGTTTTTCTGGAAGACCAATTATTCTCAAATTGTCTCTTCTAGACCGGTTTTCTTGGTCTGTCACTCTCTCATTGAGATATTTCATGTTTCCTTCTATTTTTTCAGTCTTTTGGCTTTGTTTTATTTGTTCTTGTTGTCTTGAGAGAGCATTAGCTTCTAATTGCTCAATTCTAGCCTGTAGGGATTGGTTTTCGGCTATGATCTTTTGGTTTTCGGCTATAATCTTCTGGTTTTCGGCTATAATCTTCTGGTATACCTTTTCAATCTGGTCATTTCTGGTGTTCAATTTGCTTGTCAGTTCATTTGGTTTCTGAGCCTCACTTTCCAATTGCAAGATTCTACCTTTTAAACTATTATTTTCTTGCCAGATCTCTTCCATTTTCCTCAAAATCTCAGTTTTGAACTCTTCCATAGCTTGTGAGGAGTTTTCCTTATTTGAGGAGGGTCCGGATGCTTGTTTGTTCTCCTCTGTTTGCTCTGTTGTCTGGATTTTCTCTGTGTAAAAGTTGTCGAGTTTTAAAGACTTCTTTTTCTTCTTGTTAATCTTTCTCTTCTGAACTTCCTGAGACTGGGTAGCCATCGTTAGCCCAGCAGCTTCTCAGGTTTATCCTCACACTCAGGGTCTGTCCGTGCGTGGTCTTTTGGCTCCTGAGGTCTGAGTTCTGGTTTTTTCCAAGGTCAAGCCCCCTGGTGGACCCCCTTGCTTGATCCTCTGCGGGAGGTTTCTTTACTAGTCTCAGGGCGCTGCTTCCACAGTCGTATACCCGTCTGTACTGGTTCCCCACTCAGAGTTTCAGAGCTTTAGCTCGTGGCTGTGTCTGCCTCCACCCACGCCTCCGCCTGAGCCTGCGCTCTGAGCCCGCGCTCTGCGCCCTGCTCCCATGTTCAGATTTTGTGTGCGTTCATTAGCTTTTTAGGTTCCTAAATCTTGCTCCTCTCAGGAACAGGCCCCGGAGCTGCCAATGACTCGATGGGTGCCCCAAACTTGCTCTGTTTCTTTTTAGCTGGCTTCGGCGCTATAGGTGTTGTGTGTGGAGGGGTTGGGGGTGGGGTGGTTGCTCAGCCCGTGATTTAGTGAGAGCTGTTTCACCCCTTTATAGCATGGAAATGCCCCAATTCCACGTACCTTCCACGCTGTGCCCTTTTGTGGGGTTCCTCCGTTCGTCTGGACTTGTTTTTATGTCCCCTTGAGGAGTTTTGTGTGTTTTGGTCAGGAGAGGTTAAGAGCTGCTTCTTACTCTGCCGCCATCTTAACCCAGAACCATCAATTCTCTTTTTGTAATACCAGACTAGTTCCTATTCTTATTAGCTTTGTAATTTCTCTAAAGCTCTATAAAATGGTGATAATCTTTCCATACCTTCCTCAGAAAATGTCATGACAAAAACACTTTGTGAACTTCAGAGCATTTTGCAAATTGAATTTATTATTAACTACATTTTGGAGAAGTGTTCTATGAACATTACCGTGCTACAAAAATGTGAATTATAATTACGAAGTGGCCTCAGTCATTATAAAGACAGCCAAGAAGAGGAGAAGAAGAATTTTCAGATAGCTGACAAAAACCTCTTATGGAGTCTGACCAAGTGCTTTGTTTAGCTGACTAGTAGACTGGAGTTTATATCAATTTGCTTAAACCTGAGCAAAAGGACTGAGGGAGAAGTTGAGTTAATATTCCATCTTGGTGACTGCATTCCAAGATTCCGTTTCTCTAGCAGTCATAGCAAATAGCAACAACAAATAGGCAGTTGGTTGGTACAATTCATGTCTTAAAAAGAAGCCACATAAAATTAACAGCTCCATTTGAGAATTAGTAGGTAGAAGGAGTGTAGAAACTGTTCCAGGGAGCTCCAGGGTTTGTTCCTTGTTTGTCCTCCTGCCAGAGGCCCTCATCAACTTTGTGTGAACTAAATAGGAGCTGATCTCCCAGTTTGAAAAGAGGGTGAAAGGGCTTGAGGAAAGTCTCTCTGTGTTCTGCCTCATTAATGTCACTAAAGAAGGAGGAATTAGGTACTTACAGGAATTCAGAGGTGGAAGAAGGAAATACACAGGTGACTAATGGCCTGAAGTTTAGTAGATTCCTGGAGGGTGTTGCCACCATATCAATACTCTAGAGAACAACTGTCAAATTAGAAGCCTGGCATGTTGCTCTGCACAACATGATTCCTTAATAAATATTTGTTTGTTTGTATTGTGTGGCACTGTATCAGCTGACAGTCAGTCAACAAGCATGTATTAAGTACCTCCTGGGTACAGGACACAATGCCTTCCCTATGTCAGTTATCTCTCCTTTGTCCTGTCTATATCTCCTTTGTAAGTGGTTGTTTTCATGTCCTGCCTCTTCTTTCCCCAATAGACCATGAGCTCTTTGAGAGAAGGGACTATCTTTTGCCTTTCTCTATATCCCCAGTGTTTAGCACAGAGTTGGTGCCTAATCAATGCTTACTGACACTGCTAAGTGTTATGTTGTGGTCTGGACTGGTCTGATCTGGCATGGCATTGTAGAATGACTGTACCAGAGCTTCAGACAGGGATTTCTTTCAGTAGAAGAGGTATTTATGGGAGACAGACAGAACAGAGGAAACCAACTGATATATTGTTGATCAGATTAGCCTAGGGGTTGTTGCAAATAGCAGATATATGGTAGCCTTGGAGGAGCCAGCAGTCAGGCCTGTGCCTTTGAGATTTCTAACTTTTTTCTTCCCTTATATCTTCATTTGTCAAGTGTAGAGGTATTCATGAATGTCTGGATTGGTATGCAGTTGTGATTTGTGCTGCATCAGGTTATCTTGATTCTGAGGCTGACTACCATATTAGTTAGTTAATTGAATGAGATCCATTTGGGGATTAAGAGGAGATAGTGCTTAGGAGATTTTTGAAACAATCCAAATCAGGAACACCAGGACTTATGGGCAGGACCTCTCTGCAGATAGCTTGGCAGATCTGATGGACATTCTCATCTAGGTAAAAGATTTCCTGAAATTCTAGAAGAATAATCTCAGGACTGAGAGGATTGGAAGTTAAGGATGCTGATGGATAGGCAAAAAGGCACTAGATTCTCTTAAATAGGACAGAAATAGTTGGATAATGAGTTCGCCATGACCTGTGTTCTAATGTAGCAACCCTTATCATCTGCCTAGTGTCAATGAGTATGGATTTTGGACAGAAGAGGAAAGCCCATGAGAAAACCAGTGATTTCCTATTTGGGGTTAATAGAGGTAAAATGGAAATGCAGAAGACAAATGCTAGGATGTCTTGGAGGAAGAAAGTACGAGATGCCAAGGTGAGGTCTAGGATATAATTTAATCTATTGCTGGCCTTTTCCCTTATAATAACACTTCTCAAGTCTTTGACTTGACTTTCTCTCAGGCCTAGAGAGATATGACTAGACACATACCCAGGTATCTGATCCAGCCTATTTTACTCTCAAAAGAGTCACATAATACTCACCCAATAACACTTTGGCTCTATCAACATCGTTTGAGTAAGAATAAACACTAGCAGCACCACCTCCATGGACCTCAGCTTTCTCATTTGTAAAATGAGAGGATGGGACTAGATGGGATCTTAGGTCTGTTTCAATTCTAATTTTATGTTCCTATGTCTACCCATTCTCTCTCAGTCTGTCCATCTCTCATCCATATTCCACCTCTGGAGAATGACCATGGCCTAATTTCAAATCATCAAGAGTCTCTTGTTTATGGAGCCTGTGTTTAATATACTGTGAATAATTATTATCCTTTTTGGGGTGGAATTCCCTGCAAGCTGCTCTTGCTAACTACTCATGCCCACACACTTCTCCCTCCTTTTCCAACATTGTGCCAAAATGCAATGCTATCATGCCTACGGAGGCTGCTGCTATTAAATGAATAAAAACAATTCCTTACATTTTTGCTTTTTCTCAAACTATTCCCTACCCCATCTCCATTTTTTACTTCTACCCATCCTCCAGAATCTAGGTTGTCTACTTACTTTTACCACAAAGCCTTTCTTGATCCCCTTCTAGATAGAAATAATTGCACTCCTTACTCTGATTTCTCACAGTACTACATGTTTCTCTCATGTACTTATTGTTTGTTGAATTGAAGTGTATTGGGATGGAGGGAAAAGATCATGTGTATGGCTCTCAAGGAGACAAGAATAGACATCTCTAGCATCTTCTCCTCCCACTCTTCCTTAATGTAGACTTTAATTCCTGCCAGGAGGGTGAGTAGGAAGTTGGAGCCAGAGGCCATAACTCTGCTCCTCTCAAAAAGAGGGTGTATTGGACTAGAATGATATCTATCTTCACTCTTAAATAATGTTAGTCTAGGGGAAATAACTCTAAAATAAATGCCTGATCACTTTCATTAATGAGAATGGAAAACCGCAAGCTTTATTTCAAGACTTGACTTCCTTTCCACCAAATACCAGATCCACAATGAAAGCACATTGCAAATAACAAAGAAATCTATTTATCCAGATCGATAGCAAAACAGAAACCAGAGAAAGTATTCATTTAAACACATATATCAGAATTGAAGGAGTTCTTCCACTGGGAAATGTTTTAATTCTAATACATTGGAAATGAAATATTCAACTAAGAGGGAGAGTTCCAGGTCTCACTCAAGGGAAATTTCCCCCAAATTGCTAATGTAGCAGGGTGGGAATAAGAACATGTTGGAGATTCACAGCTCTGCTAGTATTGGCTCCTTCCCTGAGTCTTTTCCTCGATCAACCTGAAGCAGGATTGGCATTGTGAATCTTCCCTCTTGAAAGCAGCAGGTAGAAGAATCAGAATCTTTTTCCTCTCTTGCTCTCAGCAACTGCCTCTCTTGTAGGCACAGGACATTTATCTGCACTAATAAGGGGAACGACTACTAATGGGCTTTGGGATTCACTTACAGAAGTACCAAGAAAGGAAGATGTGAGACTTTAGAAGATCAGGCTTTTTTGGGAGGTGGAGTGGAGAGGAAGGAAACAGCAGCAAGTAAGGGCTGGATAACTGATGTACAAGGAACCAGATCATGTTAAAAAGGAAAAAAAAACCAACAACACTAGGTACAGATATGAACAATAGTGGATTTTTGCAAGTGCTGGAGGTTACAAATGCCAGGGTCTAAAGACGCACATTCCATTTGGTCTGAGACACTGAGCTCTTGGGTCCTACTGATTTTATAAGCATAGGCAATGACTCAACAAAGGTTAGAAACAGGACCAGGTGTTCAGAATACATGTTCTCAAAGTATGTTCTGAAAAGAGGTCCTGAACAAGTGTATTGAATAGATTTCAGGAACAGATCTCACTAGTAAGACCAAGGCATCCCTCCCACCCTTTCTTCCTACCCTTTCTCAGTTGACTCAGTCATGAAACTGTGGGGCTAGAAGCCCAGTTCCCCACGTTACAACATCCAGAGTGTGTGGCAAGGTAAGGGGAATGTAGAGGTATTTTCATCATTGCAGAGGCTTTTGATATTATTCTTACTGTATTTTATACATTGTTATATCTTATTTAAATCACCCAGTTACAGATTATCAATCTATTAGGGAGGAATCCTTGAAAGTGATTAAAAGCTATAGAATTAAATTCTTCTTACAACCAGAAAAGTCATCTAGATGTTAGGGGGAAAATAGACTTTGGCTTGTCTGCTTACACAAAATGCAAACCCAACTTTTATGTGCTAGCCCTGTCCCCATGAGCTTCAATCTAATGGATTAGCTATGAGGACTGCTCTACTTAATATATTATTTTATCTGTGTATGTCTTACTCTACTATTTGATTTTAAGCTTCTTGTAAGCAGGGATTGTGTCTTGCTTATTTTTAAATCTCTCTCAATGCCTAGCATATTACTTTGTTTTATACTTCTAATTTAGATTTAGTTTTTTAATAAAGTTTCTAAACCTAGATTTTAATATTAAATTAATGCATAATTCAAGAGCGTGAGTAATATAGCGCAGTGCTTTTCACAGCGCAGATGTTTAAGAGACGTTTGTTGAATTGTTCAGTGGAATAAAGATAGAAGTGACATACTTATTCATTTTCCAGATGAAACAAAACTGGGAGCAAACATTAATGTCCTGGATGACAGAATCAGAATCCAAAAAGATCCTGGCAGGCTGGAGCAATCTAACAAGATGAAATGTAACAGGGACAAGGAAAATTCTGCACTGAGGTTCAAAACATCAACAGCAGAACAACAGATAGGAAAGACATGGCAAATAGCTATTTGAGTGTAAAAGAGAGTGGGTTCAGTTGACCTCAGGCTCAAATGAGTCAGTGCTGATGTTATTGCAAAACAAAACAAAAAAAGCTAAAGCAATCTTACTCCACTTAAATAGAAATATAGTGCCCAAAACAGTGGAGGAGGAGAATACAAATGAACCCCAGAATGGCTGTCAGTCACAGAGGACCTTCATAGTTGATGTCTGTCTGCAGTTCCTCCACATAAAAGTCTCCAGAGATTTGGGCTCAGGGTCACACATAGGCAATAGGAGGTATATCTCTAGCCATACTTGCAGATTATTCATTACCTTACCCAGAAGCAGCAAAATTCAAATTATATAAACTAGGATTGGGAATTTTCCAATATTGATGATTAATAATGGACCTTTCCTACTCTTGCTGAAGAGGTGTGGCAGACAAATAACCAGGTATGTGTAGATTAAGGGAGTATATATGCAGGACCTTCTCCTTTAAGGAATTTAGATCATTGACCCCATCAGATCTACCTGTTGGTAGAATTGCATGTAATTCTCCTCTCCCTTAGTATTCTTTGCTTTTATTCTAGGGAATGATGGTCTTGTTTCCTGTGTTTCTGGGAGACTGTGGAACACTAATAGAGAGGTCATCTGGTTTGAGTTAGCCTGATAAACCCAGTAAGAGCCATGTTGAAAAGTGACCCTAGACTCTACCCTCCTTTGTTATTTGGCTTCTGACTTTATCACTAACTGAAACTTCTCTGTCTGAAACTTCTCTGTCCAAAGATGACAGTATTCTTTTTTATTGCTGTTAATTTTTAAAAGTGAATTTTTATTGACATCATTTTTTCCCTAGTATACTCCCCATCCTCTTCCCAGAGATCCATCCCATATAACAAATAATATTTTTTAAAAAAGAATAAAGAAGGTGGGGGTGGGGGTGGAGGAGGAGAGGAATCAGCTGATGCATCCAAAGTCTGAAAATATGTGCAATGTACCTCACTCCAATAGCTGTGCCAATAAACCCCAAATAGGATCACAAAGAGTTGGATGTGATTAACAGACAAAACAGCAACCTCTCACTTATGGACTTTACAACTCTGTAAAGGAATGATGTGGAAGCGTCTTCTCATATCTTTTCCTTTGAGTTATACTTGTTCTTTGTGATTTTATGACATTAGCTTTTGATTTTTTTTTTGTTGTTCTTTCCATTTACATTGTTGTAATTCCTGCGTATATTGTTTTCTTGGCTCTGCTTACTTTACTCTGAATCAGTTCATGTAGATGTTTCAATACTTCTCTATTTCCATTGCATTTGTGTGTCACAAAGTGTTTAGACATTCCTCAATTGGCATATATTTTGTTCCGGTTCTTTGCTATCTCAAAAAGTGTTGCTATATGTATGTGTATATTTTAATATATATTATCTGTGGCCTTTTGGGGAAATAAACCCAGAAGTGGAATCTGAGTCAAAGGGCATGGAAATTTTAGTCACATTATTTGCCTAATTCCAAACTGCTTTCCAAAATAATTTTAGTGGTTTGCAGATCCACCAACAATGATTATAGTGCACCTATGATATTACTGCATCCCAGCCCGAATGGTAACTGTCCACATCTTTTTTTAATTTATCTTTGCCAATTTGCAGGATGCAAAGTGAAATCTCAGGGTTATTTTGATTTCTTTTTTTTTCATTCTTTCATATTTTATGATTAAAATTCTCTGCAGACTGTGTCATAATTTAGAAATATTTATTAAATAATAAAAAGCAGGCCAGAGGGGGAAAAAGCACTAGTCATCTGTGGGCAATGGCTCCCTTAGCCAGCCCTAAGCCAGACTACCTAGTTTGCTCTCCCCAGCCAGCTATGTCAGCTCTGAGTCAGACCACAGGTGTACCAGCACTCTCTTAGCCTCTGTCTGTGATTCCACAACAAAAAGCCCCTACTTCCTTACTCAACTCCCATTTATACTGCTCAAGAAATCCCTTTCCTGAGCCCAGCTGATTTGGAGGACTCTAACTACGGACAAGAGGTTGACTCTTCCAGATGCCAGGAGTCACCCCAAGTCACCATGTCCACTTTTATCTGCTATACTATCTTAAGAGGCTTGTTTACAGATAAGCAAAAAAGTTTTGTCTCCACCCTTATTCATGCAGGAGTTGAGGGAAGAAGCACACAGTAGCTTCTATCTTAAGATTAAACTTTTTTTCCCCTTTAAAATCCCAAGGTTATCTTGGGCTGCCAAAAAAGGGTAGAGGCTAGTATTAAATTTCCACACTATTGTTAATATTTTTTTATTCTTCTTTTGAAAACTGTCAATATCTTTAGACTACCTATTCAGGAATGGCTTTTGATCATATATATGTAAATATATAATGCATACATACAATATATATGCATATAATGTATGTATCATACACTACATATATTTTTTATTTACATGAACAATTATATATCAATTACTGATTATATAACAGTAATTATATAACAAATCCTTATCAGTGCAATTTAGTATAAAGAAAATTTGTCTAGTCTGTTCCATTGATCTATCTCTCTATATTTTTAAACAATATCAGATGGTTTTGATGAGTGGTATTTTGTAAAATAGTTTTAGAATTTCCCTTGAAATTCTAGAATTATTTTTTCCAAATGAAATTTGATATAATTGAGTTTTTTAAGGTATTCCTTTGATAATTTGATTGCATTAAAAGTATATTAATTGGGTACAGCTAGATGGTTCAATGTAGTGAGAACCAGGCATAGAGACTGGAGGTCCAGAGTTCAAATCTGACCTCAGATACTTCCTAGCTGTGGGGCCCTGGGCTTAACCCCATTACCACTTAGCACCCTTCTGTCTTGGAACTAATACTTAGTATTGATTCTAAGAAAGAAGGTTAGGTTTTTTTTGTAAGTATATTAACTTTGATAGTCATTTTTATTTTATTGGCATTGCCTAGCCATGAGCATTGAATATTCCTTCAGCTATTCAAGTTCTTATTTCTTTAAGCAGCACTTTGTAATTGATCCATCAAGACTTTTATATACTTTGGTGAATTGATTCTCAAATATCTTATACATTTTGTAATGTTTTGTAATGTTTTGAAATAAAATTTTACTTTTTATTATTTTCTCTCATATTTTGCTATTCTATAGAAATGCCACTGATTTTAAAGATTTATGCAATCACTGCCTTAGGAGTTTCTATGTAAACCACCATGTCATCATCACATAGGAATAGTCATGTCCTCTACCTGATTTTATATCTTTAATTTCTTTCTCTTGGCATATGGCTATTGCTAGAATTTCTAGAACCACATTATAAAACAGCAGGAAGAATAAACATTCTTGCTTTTATTCTGCATTCATGGTATATGTCTATTACATATAATGCTTGCTTTGACACATTTTATATTTTTAAAAGGTCTTTCTATATCTATCCTGAGCTTTGTAGGAATTTAAAAAAACAACACCATAAACCAATATGATACTTTGTCCAGAAGGCTTTTCCTGAATCAATTGAGGCAATTGTGTAGTTTTGAATGTTTTTGTTCTTAACATTACAAATGATGTTGATTTTTTTCCCTAATGTTGAACCGTTTCTGTATCCCTCATATAAATCTAACAGTTGTTATAAATGGTGAATCATTGTAGTCTATTTGACAGGACTTTATTTAAAATGTTTAATCAGTATTGACTAATGACATTGGTCAATAATGTTCCCTCTGTACTGTATCCATCCCTGGTTTAGGAATAGAACTTTTATCACCGAAAGGAAACTTGTAGAAAGTTTTCTTTCCCAATACTTGAGAATAATTTGTGTAGCATTGCCACTAATAGTTATCTAAAACTTGATAAAACTCTCACCTGAATTTATCAGAATGAGATAATTATTCCTCTTACCTATCCACCCTCTTTTGGTAGGTTTTTTACAGCTAATTCTATTTCTTTTTTCTGAAATTAGATTATTTAATATCTTCATTTGGTCTTATTTTAGTTAAGATATTTTATATTTTAAAAATTATTCCTTTATTTCTTTCATGCTCTTCATTTATTATATAGTATTATATAGTAAGTTCTGACAATTATTTTTCTTTTTGGGTTTCACTTTGTTTATTTGCTATTTTTTTGATTTGCTCTTCTCTTTTTAATCAGATTGGCTAAAGATTTGTCTATTTTATTAGTGTGGTTAAAGATCTAACTTTTAATTTTATTTATCATTTCTATAGTTTGGGGAGTCTTTTCTGGTTTTCAGTATATTTAGTTCTTTTATTTTTAACATCTCTTCTTTTGCACTGATTTTACATTTAATTGTTGACTTTCTAATTTTTAAGAAAAAATATTCAACTCATTAATTCTTTTTTTATTATGTTAATGTATGTTTGTAAGTGATATAATTTCCCCCTGAGGACTGCTTTAGCTGTGTTTCAAAAAATTTGGTATGCTCTTTCATAATTATCATCTTCTTTCATAAGGTTATTAATTGTTTCTTTAATTTGTTCTTTGATTCACTCATCATTTAGGGGTTTCATTGTGAAGTCTCAATTTGGGTTTTTCTTTTCGTATGTACTTCTCCAACTGTTATCTTTTCATGTCTGTGTTATGATTTGTAAATGATGTGTTACTTATTATGCCTGCCTTTTCATATATGTTTGCAATAACTCTTTGCCCTAATATATGATCAGATTTTTGTAAAAGTTCCATTTGGTACTGAGAAATAAGTAGTCTTTTGCAGCCAAATGTAGAAGATGCCATAAATCTTTTTGCTCTAGTTTCTTTAGAGATTTGTACAATTTTGTATTTCTCTCTTGTTTTTCCTCTTTATTAGACTTATCCAAATCCAAGAGAGGGATATTGAAATCTTGTGACTCTATTATATTACTGTCTTTTTGAAACTCAATTAGTTTTTTTTTCCTTTATAAGTTTAGAAGCACTTGGAGCTTAAAAGTTTAATATTGAAATTAGTTTTCTATGGCTCTTTTCAGCATAATGTAGTTTCTTTATCCCTTTTTCTGTTGTATAGGTTTATGTTATGTATGTTATTTTTGCTCTAACCAATACCAAGATTATAACTTTGGGGGGGATTTACCAATGTATAATAAATTGTTTTCCCCTAGTTTCTCATTTTTATTCTGTATATGCCTTTGTTTCCTAGGTATATTTTTGTAAACAGAAACTTGTAGAATTTTGTTTTCTTATATAAGCTGTCATTCTTTTTCATTTTACTGGATTAAACAATCCATTCCCTTATAAAGTTCTGAGAGTTAGAGTTATACTTTCCTCTATTTGTCTTAAATCTCCTTTCCCCCACCAAAAAAAACACCTTAGGATTCTTCCCTTTTCCTCTGAAAATAATATTTTTATATCTTTTCAGGTACTTTAGCTTAATGTAATTTAAGGCAACCCTATTCCCATTGGCTCTCTTTCCCTCATATTCAAACTTAGTAGTTTCTATTTATTAACTCTTTCTTTAATTTTGGAATTTTGCTTGATTTATTAGTTTCTTTTTAAGTTCTTCCTTTTACCTAGTTACTTAAGTCTTTCTTTCTTTCTTCCTTTCTTCCTTTCTTCCTTTCTTTCTTTCTTTCTTTCTTTCTTTCTTTCTTTCTTTCTTTCTTTCTTTCATAATCAAGTAAATCCTCCTTTCTCTCCTCCCTTTCAACTTATTTTGTTTGATAAGTTTTTTTTTAATTTTTATTTTCTGTGCCTTTTTCTAAAACAAAGACTTTTTTCTTCATTATTTATCTTCCCTTTCTGTCTATTCTAGACTTTGATTCCTTTATTCCTGACCTTTATACTCATTTCATCCTTTTTTTCTGTGCATTCCTAATGGAATTAATGCTTCTACAATCCATATTTTGGATTCCGCCTTCTAAAAAGTTTCTACTATTGTCTTGACTATATTCCTCCCCACTCTTTTTCCATTGCCCCTCATGCTTAGAAATACCAATTCCTGCAGGTGATAAAAGTAATAGAAGCATTGTCCAGTGGTAGGAATTTTCCAGAGGACCTCTTTGATTGTTGAGTTATATGAAAGGGAATTCTTTATTCTCTTTGTCTATTTTGAATTAATCAGTCTAAGAAACCCCTACTTTACTTAACCCCTACTTAACTCTTTGTTATCAAGTAAGAGAATTCACAAGTCACTTACTTGGAGAGCTCCACCCATTTAACTCAATCAATTAGAAACACGTGAATCCTTTTATAAGAGTTGACACTTTCAGAGGAGGAGAGGTGGATCTCACAGACACTAATTCCCTGGGCAGTGCTAGGCAATTTGGAAGCTGTGGTTGGCCCCTCTGAAGAGGAGAAGAGCCAGAAAAGGACTATAAAAAGTCCTGCACTTCTTTGGCTAGAATCTCAGGCTTGAATCTTGGGCTGAGAGCTTCACCTAGCAACCAGTCTCTTGGAGGTGACTTTGGACTTGGACCTTGGTTTCGACTTGGGACTTTAGCTCTTGGACTGTTTCCTGGGTGAATGAGTAGCTGGTCTTCCTTTCCTGGCTTCTGGAGAGATTAGTTCCAGAGAAGCCTTCCCCTCTTATAGGAGGCCAGGTGGGTGGAACACCAGTCCTTTGGGTTGAGGGTTAACAAGCCCTGCTGGGCTGAGTACAAGTGAGGGAAACGGCATAAGAGGATGGTGAGACTGATAGAAAAGAGGAGAAATTGGGGAGGATAGAAGTCAGAAACTAAAGAGGGGGAAATAGAATGAAGAGTAATACACATCAGTCATAATGATACAAACATTTTTTATGAGTTTCTCTAATAAAGGCCACATTTCTCAAATATATAGAGAAATGAATCAAGTATATAAGAATACAAGTCATTCCCCAATTGATAAATGGTCAAAAGATATGAATAGGAAGTTCTCAAAGTAATTAAATCTCTCTTTAGTCATGCAAAAAAATGTCCTAAGTCATAATTAATTGGAGAAATGCAAATTAAAATAACTCTGAGGTACCACTCCATACCTATCAGATTGGCTATTATGACAGTAAAGGAAAATGACACAACTTGGAGGGGATGTGGGAAAATTGAGACATGAATGCACTGTTAGGGGAGTTGTGAAATGAAATCCCTCTAGAGAACAATTTGGACCTATGCCCAAAGGGCTATAAAACAGTACATATGCTTTCATCCAGCAGTACTATTATTAGGTTTGTATCCCAAAGAGATGTAAAACAAAAAGGAGAAGGACTTATATGTACAAAAATATTTAAAGCAGTTTTTTTATGGGGTAAAAAATTGGAAAGTGAGGGGATACCCATCATTTGGGAGATGGCTGAATAAATTATAATATATGATTGTAATAAAATACTATTGCATTATAAGAAATGGCAAGCAGAAGGAGCTTAGAAAAACCTGGAAAGACTTACATGAACTGAAGCAGAGTGAAATAAACAAAGCCAGGAGAACATTGTACACTGTGACAAGCACACTGAACAATGAACAACTGTGAATTACTTAGCTATTTTCAGCAATATGATGATCCAAAACTATCCCAAAAAACTCATGTTTTAAAAAACGCCATCTGTTTCCAGAGAAAAAGAATTGATAGAGTTTGATTCCAGACCAAAGCCAACTTTTTTCATTTTCTTACTTAATTTTTTATTTCATTTTCTTTCAACAAAAGGATTAATATGGAAAAATGTTTTACCATTTTTTTACTGCACATGTAAAATCTAGCACATTAGTCCAAATATAATACAACCTCAGATATGGTGCAATCCCAAGTATTTTGAAGGGTAACTTAGAAAGAGGAAACACCCATTTTATTTTCTCCTTTTAAATTACAGCTTTCTCTTAACTCCTGAATAATTCAGACACTTTATATTCAAAGTTTTTTCAAGGTCCTGAAAACAAATTAAAGAAGTTTTTTTTTTTTCCATTTTTAACATGGTTACATGATTCATGCTCCTACTTTCCCCTTCACCCCCTGCACTCCCCCCACCCATGGCCAATGCACATTTCCCCTGGTTTTGTCATGTGTCCTTGATCAAGACCTATTTCCAAATTGTTGATAGTTGCATTGGTGTGGTAGTTTTGAGTCTACATCCCCAATCATGTCCACCCCGACCCATGCGTTCAAGCTGTTGTTTTTCTTATATGTTTCCTCTCCTGCAGTCCTTCCTCTGAATGTGGGTAGCGTTCTTTACCATAAATCCCTTAGAATTGTCCTGGGTCATTGCATTGCTGTTGGTACAGAAGTCCATTGCATTCAATTTTACCATAGTATATCAGTCTCTGTGTACAGTGTTCTTCTGGCTCTGCTCCTTTCACTCTGCATCAGTTCCCGGAGGTCTCTCCAGTTCACCTGGAACTTCTCCAGTTTATTATTCCTTTTAGCACAATAGTATTCCATCACCAGCATATACCACAGTTTGTTCAGCCATTCCCCAATTGAAGGACATGCCCTCCTTTTCCAGTTTGTTGCCACCACAAAAAGCGCAGCTATAAATATTTTCGTACAAGTCTGTTTATCTATGATCTCTTTGGGGTACAAACCATTCTTTTATAGCCCCTTGAGCATGATTTCAAATTGCCAGCCAGAATGGTTGGATCAGTTCACAACTCCACCAGCAATGCATTAATGTCCCAATTTTGCCACATCCCCTCCAACATTCATTACTCTCCCCTTCTTTCATTTTAGCCAATCTGCTAGGTGTGAGGTGATACCTCAGAGTTGTTTTGATTTGCATTTCTCTAATTATTAGAGATTTGGAACACTTTCTCATGTGCTTATTGATACTTTTGACTTCTTTACCTTAAAATTGCCTATTCATGTCTCTTTCCCATTTATCAATTGGGGAATGGCTTGATTTTTTATACAATTGCTTTAACTCCTTGTATATTTGAGTAATTAGACCCCTGTCAGAGTTTTTGTTATAAAGATTTTTTTCCCAATTTGTTGTTTCCCTTCTGATTTTGACTACATTGTTTTTGTTTGTACAAAAGCTTTTTAGTTTAATATAATCAAAACCATTTAATTTACATTTTGTAGTTTTCTCTAACTCTTGCTTGGTTTTAAAGTTTTTCCCTTCCCAGAGATCTGACAAGTATACTATTCTGTGTTCCCTTAGCTTATTTATAGTTTCCCTCTTTATATTCAAGTCATTCACCCATTCTGAATTTATCTTGGTGTAGGGTGTGAGATGTTGATCTAGACCTAATCTCTCCCATATTGTTTTCCAAATTTCCCAGCAGTTTTTGTCAAATAGTGGATTCATGTCCCAAAAGTTGGGCTCTTTGGGTTTATCATACACTGTCTTGCTGATGTCATTTAACCCAAGTCTATTCCACTGATCCTCCTCTCTGTCTCTTAGCCAGTACCATATTGTTTTGATAACTGCTGCTTTATAGTATAGTTTAATATCTGGTACTGCTAGGCCCCCTTCCTTCACTAAAGAAGTTTTAATGCCAACACTGATATTAAATATGTATTACTTTTATAGATGTTTGTAAGAAACTACCTTCCAATATTTAATCATGTTCTCCTTCTTCTTCTATTTCCTCAACTCCCAAAGTGGAAACATCATTCAAGTCATCACCATCACCCTCTTCTTCCCACAAAACACCCTCTTCACTACTATCCATACTGTTTGATATGCAACATTTTAAAAATCCAAGCACAATGGACCTGGTGGATATTTTGTCCCAAGCCATTTTTATCCAGTTCCCTAATATAGTAACTGATGGTTTCTTTATTTTTCCCAGTTATTCTGTCCAACATCTACTTGTTATATTCTTTCCTCAAATAATCTTTGAATGGCTTATGAATGACTACAACTATGATGTCATTCCTCCCAGAATGACAACTAAGTTGATGCGCATTTCAGCAATTCTCTCCTTCATATTTTCGGTGAGATGACCCTTGAACACCTTGAGTTCGAGCATTCCTCTCTAGTGCAGCAAAGCACAGAGATGCCTACCCCAGACCACATTCAACCAATCTAACGTGAGTTCTTCATTCATTCATTCCTTTTCCTGCACACAGAAGATCACTCCTGATGGTAACTTTTCCTTAGGTAATATTTTATGCCTTAAAATTTCATAAGGAGTCAGTTTTTGCCCATCAGCTATGACTGCAAGCATCACGGTCATTCTAGTTTTCTCATTTCCAGTAGTTTTAATCAACACTGATTTGGTGCCTTTAGTATTCATGGTGACATTTGACAGAATATCAGAACAAACAGGTGTTTGGTCAAAATTTCCCATCTACCCCAGAAGGTAGCCATGTTTTTTATGTATGCTGAGGCACATAATATACAACTTATGGTTTCAAAGCTGGGAGTGCTGGAATATAGAGTGAATGCAATTTTCAAAAGTACATAATGAGGGAAAAAAGTCACACTATATTCCGGCTAATACGGTATATGAGACTGCTTACCATATCAAGGTAGGGAGAGGAAGGGCAGAGGTAGGGAGGGAGAGAATGCATTCAAGATGCCATTTTCTTTAGAAAATGATAGAAACCATTTTTACATGTAAATGGGGAAAAGTTAAATTAAATGAAATATATATATATATATGTATAACCACAAAAAAAAATAAAAATAAAAGCATAAATGGAAGCAATTCTCCAAACAAGATATCATTTATTAGTAGGGGTATGCAGCCTGATAATAAAAAGGCCAATGGCTTGCCTCTATTTTAGGTCAAAGAAGCCAAGGTGAGGACTGACAGGGCCATTTAAACCTAGGTGTGTCTTCCTTCTAATTGGCCTGACTGGGTATCATTTGGACTTCCCCTGGCAAATATAAGGCAACCCTGATTGGTAGAAAGGTTGGCCTTCAGGGATGGATGTTCATACCCTCTCAGTCACCTAAGCAATGTTAGTTGCTTTATGAGACCAGCTACCTCTAACGATCTTGGCTCAATCAGGTCTCCCATTTCCAACCCCCATTTTGACTTATTGGAAACCATCACCCTAATCTTGAAGAGAAAGTAAGGGCAGGAGATTTGTTCTGTGCGGTGGTCTTAGTTCAAGCTGTCTCTCTGTCTACCTGGAAAACAGAAGTGAAGGTCCAGCTTTGGAGGAGCCCAACCCAAGCTAGTTAAGGAGCAGTTGCCTTGGGGTTTGATAGTGATCACATTATTCCATCACACCCTCCTTACCCTTTCGAAGGACCTCTGACAACTGAGGAAAAGGATGGATCATAGAGTAACACTCCTTATTAAATAATACAACATAATATTAGTTTTCTTGACTAAATAGAAGGCAACATCTCACACAATGCTAAGATCAGTTCAAAATGGGTACATGATTTAGACATGAAGATTGACATCATAAGCAAATGAGTGTAGCTTGAAAGAAATTACTTGTCAGATCTATAAATGGAGGAAGAATTCAGAAACAAGAGATTGCAATGATCACAGGAAGTAAAATGAATAATTTTCATTACATAAAATTAAGTTTTGTACAAACAAAACCAAACACAGCTAGAATTAAAAGAAAAACAGGAAACTGGGGCAGGGGTAATCTTTGTAGCAAATCTTTTTTCTGATAAAGATCTCATTTCTAGAGTAAATAGGGTATTGAATCAAATTTACAAGAATAACAGCTATGAACAAATAGTTTTCAGAGAAAGAAATCCAAGTCATGTGAAAAAATACTCTCACTAACAATGAAAGAAATACACATTAAAACAACTCTGAGGGACAGTCTCACACCCATCAGATTGCCTAAGATAACAAAAAGTAAAATGACAAATGTAGGATAGGATGTGTGAAAATAGGTACTCAACTTATCCAACCATTCTGGAGAGCAATTAGGAACTATGCCCCCAAAGTTATAAAACTGTGTACACACTTTTTGCCCCAACAATATCACCCCTAGATCTATATCCCAAAGACAACAAAGGAAGAGCAAAAGGATCCATATGTACAAAAATACTTATAGCAGCTTTTTTTGTGTGGTGGTAAAGAGTTGGAAGCTGAGGGGTTGCCCGTCAGTTGAGGAACAGCTGATCAATTCATGTATGGATGTTATGGAATATTATTGTGCTATAAGAAATTATGATGGGAATGATTCCAAAAAAACCTGGGAAGACATATGAACTGATATAAAATCAAATAAGTAGAACCAAAAGAACAATTTAAAAAATAAAAGGAAAATGTAAAATAATAAAGGAAATCACCTGAAAGATTTGGTAAGTTTGATCAGTACAATATCCAGCCCTAATTCCAAAGAATTCATGATGAAACCGCCAGATAGAGAGCTCATAGACTTAGAGTACAACTGAAAATTTTCTTTTTTCTCTTCCTTTCCTTCTTTCCTTCCTTTCTTTGACTAATGTGGGAATTTGTTTTCATAACTTTAGATATTTGTAATGGGTTTTCTTTTTCTTGCCTTGTCAATGTATGGGGGAAAGAAAAGGAAAGAGAAAGAATTTGGAATTGAATTTAAAATAGAATTGGATTTTTAAAAATATCTTGTCTGGTCCTAAAAAAAGAGAGAAAGGCTAATTGAGCATCATATTATACATGAAGCCTTTCTTGATTCCCCCAGCTGCTAGTGACCTCCCTTTAAAACTACCTTATGTTTACTTTATATAGATTTGTATTTATTAAATTTATATTTATACTGTATATATTTATATGTAATAGTAATTTTCTCCATTGTAATGTAAGCTCTTTGTGGGTAGTGATTGTTTCATTCTTTCTATTTTTATTCCCAGCAACTAATACAGTGCCTGGCACATAATAAGCATATAAAAAGTATTTGATTAATTGATAGGTGTGGAAAGATCCCACCTATCTCTAATAGCCAGCTAGATACACCTGAGTTCAAATTCAGCTTCAGATACTTATTAGCTGGGTGACTTATGGTAAGTCACTTAACCCTGTTTACCTCAGTTTCTTCATCTATAAAATGAGCTGGAGAAGGAAATGGCAAACCCTTCCAATGCCTTTGCCAAGAAAACCCCAAAGAGGACATAAATTGTCAAATATGACTGAACAAGAAGAAATGTCTGATAGCTAGAGTTATTAGGAAGAGAATGCTTTCTTTCATGGATCAGATTACATCTTAAGTTATGAATTGTTGTTCAGTCATTTTTCAACTGTGTCCAATTCTTTGTGACTCATTTGGAGTTTTCTTTGCAAAGATACTGAAGGGGTTGGCCATTTCTTTCTCAGCTCCTTTTACAGATGGGGAAACTGAAGCAAACAATGTTAAATGATTTTCCTAGAATCATACAGCTACCGTCTGAGGTCACATTTGACCTCGGGTCTAATTCCAGGCCAGCACTCTACTCATCACACCACCTAGCTGCCCTATTCAGTTGTGAGTACCACATTTTAAGAGAGAAAGTGATGAACTGAAGCAATTGTTTGTCCATCAAGACCTGGAGAAGGATTAAGTGGTGATACAAGGGTTACAAGAGGACCACTTTCAGGAAGGGAAATTGCTGAATGGCAAAATGGGCCACCTGTTGGAGTGATGGACCCTTACACCCAGAAAAGGTTCTAAACCACAGGAAGGAAGCAAAAGGAACAATCCAGAATGAAAAAAGCCAAGTCAACGATTATGGAAAGCATGGAGCAGAGAAATGTTAGGAAGGAGAAGGGCAAATAAGGAGGAAACAGATAAGGTAATCTGAAGACTTGCAGGAATATGTCAGGATGTCAGAGATAGGAAGAATAAATGTCATCTTTGCTTTCCTTGCCAGTACCCTGGGAAGCCTTTTGTCAATGAATCAACAAGCATTTATGAATTATTTGTATATTCTGCTGTTCCTCTCAACCTCCTCCCCAAACATTTGTGTACCTACCTACTACCATGAATCTGATTAGGGATCTGGTAAGACAAATACACTAATGAGGCTGCATTCTTCTTCATGCAATCAGAGCCCTCTAAGAGTTCTGGTGTTTAAGGAACCTTCTACCATTCCATCTTGAGCTAGTCCTCCTATGGGGATGCAGAGCAGAAGTTAGAAGGAGGATAAACTTGCTTTGCTCCAGGAAACACTAGGAAGATGAAAAACACAGCACACACACACACACACACACACACACACACACACACACACTCCACCAAAACACTAACCATGAGAATGACTAAAAGCCACATTTTTCTGCCTGACAATGACTCCATATTCCTCTGTCTTCATTTTCAAAAGCAACGTTATTGGAGGCTGGGCTTAGAGTCATCCATTTCATCCATTCTTCCTCCTTCCTCTCTTCCCCAGATGAATTCTCAGACTCTTTTCTGCCACTGGGTTACCTGGGAGCCGTAGTCCTCTCTTTGTCTGACTGGCAGCTGGTCAGAAGGCCAGCTGAGAATACCTGACATTAAAAGAACCAGCAGCGAGATGCATGGCCAGCAACCTCCATGCCTTAAGAGGTTTTCTAAATTCAATCAGCCCTCACCAGTCTTTTCCCTCTCCCGCTGAGCACAAACAGTTATTTTTATTGGCGAGAAAGCCATTTTGGATGTACAAATGATTCTTAGACACTGAAAAAAAAGGCCATCATCTTGGAATGGAAATGTTTAAAATGAAAAAAAAAATGCCATTTTCTCCTGGGCCTTGTGTTCTTGTTAGAATCAAAGAACAACTCTTTAAAACATCATACAAACTCTGTAAATTGCTTACACAGAAAATCATCTCCATTTGGGCAAATGAAAAAAGCATGGGAATGGAAGCAGGGGATTCAAGCAGGATTCAGGACACAAACAAGGATACTTTAGAAAGAAGGATTATTGAGGATGTCTGGGTGCACAGTGGATATAGTGCCAGGCCTGGAGCCAGGAGGTCCTGGGTTCAAATCTGGTCTCAGATGCTCTCTAGTTGTGTGACGCTGGGCAAGACACTTAACCCTGATCTCCTAGCCATTGTTGTTTTTCTGTCTTAGAACTGATATTAGGATTTTAAAGGTTAAAAAAAAAAGAAGGGTTATTGGTATTAGACAAGGGGTTAATGTGGGACTCAATTATTTAACTAAAGAAGGATTGAAGGAAAAGATAGTATAGTAGAATTTTGGACACAAATTCACAAGACAGTTAAATTCAAGATATCGCTTACTAGATATTTCACATTGTACAAATTACTTAACCTCTCAGTGGTTTCTTGGGGAATATTAACTTTGGAGGCTTTAGAAAATCAATTAACCTCTCCGTCTTAGTTTCCTGAAAATTACAAACAATACCACTGGCTCCATCTGCCTCAGAGAGTGGTTGTGAAGGAAATGCTTTGCTAATATTAAAGTAGTATGGGGATATTTGGGTGGCTCAGTGGATTGAGAGCCAGGCCTAGAGATGGGAGGTCCTAGGTTCAAATCTGGCTTCAGATACTTCCTAGCTGTGTGACCCTGGGCAAGTCACTTAACCTCAATCACCTAGCCCTTATCACTCGTCTGTCTTAGAACCAATACTTAGTATTGATTCTAAGATGGAAGGTAAGGATTTTTAAAAATATATTAAAGTACTATATTAATGTGGGTTGTTATTGTTATTTTGTCTAGCCCTGTGATTTCATTCACATAGGAATTCCTGATGCAAAAGTCCTACTTCTACCAATATAGATCAGTAATTATTAGGCAACTTCTAGTTTCAATACTTCGCTCAGAGCAGTAATAGATAAAGTGATTTGTCGAGGGTCTCGAAATCTTCAAATGGAAATGTTTAAAATGAAAGAAACAATGACCATTTTCTCCTGGGGCTTGTGTTCTTATTAGAATTGAAGAATTCAGACTCCATAAATTGTTTACATAGAACATCATATCCATTTGGGTGTGGAAAAAACCTGAGAATGGAAGCAGGGGAGTTCAAGCAGGAGAAAGGGTGTAAACCTAGTTTGTCCTTATGGTTCAACTTGGAACTTATGGTTCCAAGTTTCCTACAGTGCATTGCTCAGAACCAGAAGAGTCAGATAAATTATTTAATTTTCTTAATAAGACCTTTTCTAATAATCCCTAAGTAAAACAGTCTTCAAGGTGGTTTTTTTTTTAAATATCTGAGAAAGAAAAAGCAGGTAAAAGCTACTGATGAGGGAATTAAAATAGTAGGCAAATAAATTCCCCCATTGTCCCAGGAGGTCCTCCAACCAGGTCCTAAAATTGTTCTTGCATTCGCCCTGCCTAGAAGGCCTATAGCTCGATCCCAGATTAACCTACTCAGGGGCAAAATTAAACTGCCCAAGTCTGCTCCATTGCTTCTGGCCTCACAACAGCTACGGTTAGTCAAGTGGAAACAGGAGGAGTTCATTCAAGCTTCTCCAGTTCCATTGCTGGCCTGACCCCCAACACAGGCCTTCCTGACTGAGGCCAGCTCTCATTCCACCGCACCATGATGCTTATACTATTTCTTACTCATTTGGGGATGTTGTTCAGGCAGATTTTCCAAATCTTTCCACAGATATGTTCTACACAGTCCCAATCACAGTCATCTGACCACTTATCTAAAGCTGGTTTAAAAAATAAAAAGGAATTGAATTTACTGCTTTAGTTCCTACCTTGTACCTGTAATCAATGACCCAAATAGTTTTGGATTTTCAGGGATTGCCCTTAGGGTTGGAGACTTTACTCTTTGGATCATTGCCAACCTTAGGAAAGTCTTAAAATTTTGGAGTCTATTCCTAGACAGAAGTTTCTGGGCAGCTAGATGGTACAGTGGATAGAACACTGGACCTGGAATTGAATTCAAATCTGGCCTCAGACACTTAATAGTTTGGTGACCTTGGGTAAGTCACTTAACCTCCTTTGCCTTAGTTCCTCATCTATAAGATGAGCTAGAGAGGGGAAAAAATGGCAAACCATTCTAGTATCATAGCCAAGAACATCCTAAAAAGAAGTTATGAAGAGTCAGACACAATTAAAAAATGACTCAACAACAAAATTCCTAGGAGGACATATTCCACTGAAAGAAAGGGATCTACATAGACCATATGGATTTTTCAAAATCAGAATACAAAAACATTTTTATCACCTTTATTCATACCAAGTGCAGAGTTACTGACTTCATTGCTAGTCCTTGATCAATAGTGATTTAGTCAGTGAGGAAACTGATATTTAACAGAATGAATTGATCTTTAGAGTAGCAGGATGCATTCAACCAGGGCTTGTTGCAATGCTTACTCCAGGTTTTCACCCCTAGTGGTGCTTTCAACTTCCATTTCAGCACTTTTGTGACCAAAGAAGGTGCTTTCACAAAGCCCCAGAGACCCAAAACATCGAGGCAGCTCAGTGGCACGGTGAATAGAGTGCCAGGTCTGGAGTCAGGAAGATCTTCCTGAGTTCAAATCTGGCCTCGGACTCTTACTAGCTATGTGACCCTGGGTGAGTCATTTAACTCTATTTCCCTCACTTTCTCCATCTGTTAAATGAACTGGAGAAGGAAATGGCAAACTACTCTAATATCTTTGCCAGGAAAACTCCAAATGGGGTCATGAAGAATCAGACACCACTGAAATGACTGACCAAAAAACAACAGATCTTTCAGGTAGTTAGGGAAGTTCATTTTGGGTGGGTCAGCTATAAGGTTAGAACCCAGGTCTTCCTAACTCCCAGGCCCACTCTTTACTGCACTGCTGCCTCTGACATATCTTGGCTGTGAAACCCAGACCAAGACCCTCTTTTGCCTTTTTTTGTCTCCTTAAAATGGTACCTGGCACATAGTAGGTATTTAATAAATGTTCATTGATGGATGGACCAACAGACTGAAATGTCTTCCCTCCAAATGTAGTCAAGCTAATTATATAAGAGTCTCAAAAATGCCATACATATGAATGATGTCCTCATTCTAGCTTTTGTACAAATACAGAAACATTTCTATTTTAAGCCTAGGAAACAAGGTACCACATCTAATCCTATCTTTCATAAAGAGTCTATTTTTTTGTGGATGTTCTATATTTATTCTTAATTATAGAAGGAATATAAAATATGTCCTTCTTTAAAAGTTTAAACTCATGGGAACAGTTAGATGGCTCAGTGGACTGAAAACCAGGTTTAGAGATGGGAGGTCCTGGATTCAAATTTGACCTCAAATACTCCCTACCTGTGTGACCCTGGGCAAATCACTTAACCCCCATTATCCTAACCTCTCTTCTATCTTAGAATCAATACACAGGATTGATGCAAAGACAGAAGTTAAAGTTTTGTGTTTTTTTAAAGTGTAATCGCATATTTCAAGCTCTGATGGAATTCAATAATGCCAATAGTTAAAAGCCATGTGCACGTCCATTTCATGAAGACGTCTCTGGTTCTTTTTCTGCTGTCTACAAATAAGTCTAGTCACCCCATTTTTAAAGAACCATTACTTGATCCTGCCATCCCCTCGATTATTTGCCTCTATATCTTCTCCCTTCATATCTAAATTCCAAAAAAGTCCACCATTTCCTCACTTCTTAGTCTCTGCATTCAAGCTTCCCATCAATGAAATTCACACTCCACTAAAATTACTCTCTTTAAGATTACTAGTGAATTTTTAAGAAATAAAATAGTTTTTATTGTGTATGGAGAGAATTGTTATTGTCATTTTCTTGCTATGCATTTTATTAAATATATTTTACCTGTCGCTAATGTGATCTTTGGCTTTTAAAATAAACATAGCTGACATGCTATCGTTTGAGTGAATACCGATTCACACAATATCTCCTCAATCTGGGGTAATATTGATGGAAGTCCATGTGTCTTTGGGGACGTGGGGTTGGCAGGTATTAACTACATAGGTGACTCCCAAACCTACATACCACTTTATAAACACCAACAGTCCAAAATAGAAATAATAATATTTTCTACTACCCCAAAAATCCTTTCCCTGTTCCAAATGTCTCTCTTTTCTTGGAGAGCACCACAAGTTCACACAAGGTCACAAAATCAGAGTCACCCTTGATTCTAGTCTCTCTTCCTCTCCCATAACCAATTATGCCAAGCCTTTTTGATTCAACACAATGCCTTTTTAAAAAATATGTACCATTTTCTCTACTCACAAAGCCTCTGCTCTAGTTTAGGTTTTCTTTACTTCTCAAGTCCATGTTTAGTTGCTTTTAATGGTGTCCTACTCTTCGTGAATCCATTTGGGATTTTCTTCACAAAGATACTGGAGTGGTTTTCCATTTCCTTCTCCAGCTCATTTTATAGAGGAGGAAATTGAGGCAAAGAGTGGTTTGCCCAGAGTCACACAGCTAGTAAGTATCTGAAGCCAGATTTGAATTCAGGAAGATGAGTCTTCCTAACTTTTTGCCTGGAATTCTGTCCAATGCGTCACCTGGTTGCCCCTCACTTTTCAAGTGGATTAGTACAAAAGTCTTCCAGTTTATCTCCCTGTTCTTAGCCTCACTCCTATCCAATACATTCTCTATGCAACTGACAAAAGAATTATCCCCAAACATAAATCTTATCACATATCTCCCCCAACTCAAGAATCTTCAGTAGTTGTTGTTTAACTGTTTTTGTCATGTCCAACTCTTCATGATCCTATTTCGGGTTTTCTTGGCAAAGATCCTGGAGTGGTTACCATTTCCATCTCCACTTCATTTTACAGATGAGGAAACTGAAGTAAACAGAGATGAAGTGACTTGCCCAGGGTCACATGGCTACTATGTGTCTGAGATCAAATTTGAACTCAGATCTTTCAGACCCACTAGAATAAATTATGAAGCCCTTCTCAATTCAATTTTTTTTGGCCAGATATCTAATCCAATAGATGAAGGGGAGATTATAAATATAGTTACTTAGATTTTAGCAAGACTTTTGAAGATTTGTGGATTAAATGATAATACAATTAGGTAGATGCAGAATTGACTGGATAGATGCATTCAAGTTAACATATTTATTAAATGCTTATTCTGTGCCAGGCACTGTGCTAAATCCTACGTATACAAAAGCAAGCAGAAATAAAGACAACCATCTGCCACTGAGGAGTTTAAATTTTAATGGGAGTGGGACAGCTGGGTGATTCAGTAGATTGAAAGCCAGGCCTACAGATGGGAGATCCTGGGTTCAAATCTGATCTTAGACACTTCCAAACCATGTGAATCTGGATAAGTCACTTAATCCCCATTGCCTAGCCCTTACCACTCATCTGACTTGGAACCAATACACAGTACTAATTCTAAGGTGAAAGGAAAAACAAATGTTTAAATAAATAAATAAATTGATTGAATGGGAGAAGACATCACATCAAAGAAAGCTGAAAAAGGGGAAGGAGGAAGGTACCTCAGTGGGACATGGGAAAGAAAGTCAAGAATTGGACCTGAAGAGAAATGAGCATGTCTGACCTAGGAATGTTCCTTAAAACAGAGATTCTGAAAGGAATCAGTCAATTAGAGGAAAGGACTACAAGGGTAGAAAGATTTTTTCTCCACCTTCATCAAATTTCATCTGGAGTATTATGCGCAGTTCTGGACTTCACATTTTAAAAGGCCATTAATAGAACACCCCAAAGAGTATCCAGAGAAGAGCATCCATGATGGTAAAGGTCCTCAAGTCAATGTACTATTTTAAAGAACTGCAGATATTTAGTCTGAAAAAAAGGAAGACCTAAGGGAACTGTGATAGCAACCTTCAAGTAAGCTAAGATCTGTCATATGTAAGAGAGATTAAATTAGCTTTGTCTAGTCCCAGAGGTAGACATCAGGAGTGACTGTTTCAAAGTGGTCCATTTAGACTCTAATGAGGAAAAACTTCCTAACAATTAGAATTATCCAAAAATGGAAACCTTGAGAGATGGTGGGTTTCACATTCTAGAAGGTTTTCAATTGGAGACTGTAGCAGTAGCCATGGTATTCATGTATCCCTGACAATAACAGTAGCTTATGCCCTAGAAGTCATCTCAACCCTCCTTCCTTGTCCCAATCAAAATTTACTTCTGTGCCTGGGGAGTGTGGAGGCCTTGTGGAAAGAGCCCCAGACTTGGAGGTCAAAAGATCTAGTCTTAACTGCTATCTCTGGCATTTACAGTCTGTACTTTAGTGTTATTGTAAGGAAAACACTTTATCAACATAAATTTATATAAATATAAATTTCTGTGCTATAAAAATATGAGATTTATATGTATATACATGTATATTTTTTTTGTCTAGACCTCCAAGTTCATCACCATGGAGAACACTTCTATGCCCATTTTCCCTCCTCATATGGAAGTAAGTGACTTATCTATAATTTATCATCTTGGAAAGTAGACTGGGGGCACAGAGAAATTTTGTAATTTGCCCAGAGTCAACTAGTATGTGTCAGAGGCAGAACCTGAATCCAGGTCTTGCTGACTCCTAGTAAGATTCTCTATCCACTTTGTGTCACTGTTTCTCAAACTGTAAGTAATATTTTAATAACTCTTTATAGGTTAATTAGATAAGTGATGCTCATGGGTTAATATGTTTCCCTTTCCAGATAACATCCTTGAATTTCTCCAGATATTGCCTTGACTCAAATGAATGGCTCCTAGGGTGAAAAGCTGTAGCATCATGGCAGGTCAATAAGGGGAGATTTCCCAGCAGGATCCTTTTCTAAGCTCTTCACATCACACCATTTAAGACCTCTCCTTCGAATGAGGCCAAGCCTAAAGAAGGAATAGCATTGTTGGCAAAGAACTCATTTCTGCAACTCTCTGTTTGGAGTATTTTTTAAGTGGCATTAGCAATTTATAAAGCAGTCCTGGGGAATCTTGAATCAATGGAGGTCAAGATGAAAAATTGGGCATCCACTGCCTCCATCCTTTCAAACTGGTCACGTTCCCAGCAATCTCCAAAGGCTACAGTAATGTCAATCTCCAATATATACCTCTCAGTTTCAAAACAAGAAGGAAAAACCAATAACAAGAGAAACAATGAAATGTGTCTTATCAGCACATTCAGGGGCATGGTGGGTTTTCACAAGGACAGACTGTATCTTACATTCTATCTGAAAACAAACAAACAAACAACTGGAAGTTGTTTTGGTTTCAGTTTCTGGAGATGTCATACATGATGAATGTATTTTCTGCTCACTCAAGCATTTGATGTTCCTGCCATTTACTGGGCGAGGTACTGAGTTCTTCTTCCAAAGCTCCCCTTAACAATGTTATAAAGTTGTAGAAATTGAACAGATCTGTGTCCAGATTCTTTTTCAGAGTGTGAAGATGGGATTAACTCTCCACTGTCCACTTTTAAATTTAATCACCAGAAGTGTATATACCCCCATATTTTCTTAAGTGAGGGGAGGTCCACCAACCCATGTGCTAAACTGGGTGACAACTCAGAAATGACTCACTGTCCCCAGGCAGTCCTAAGAAAACTGTGATTGGTCTACGTAAAGTGGGAAGAAGGCACAGGAAGTGACACATAGAAGGATCTTTAAAAGTAGTTGCAACTTCTTGTGACCAGGCCTTTCTCTTCAAAACTGGCCTCCTCTGACTGCTCTTGGATCTTCCTTTAGGACTAGCACATGGGTGAGTGAAAAGGCTGACTCCTTTCCTGGCTCCTGGAAGGACTAGCATCTGGAGAGGCCCCCTCCCCCATCTTGGAGGAGAAGCCTGCATGGCTGGAGCCCTTGCTTAATTTACCCCTCTGCCCTCCAGCTGTGGCTTCTGGAGCCCTGCTGGAGTAAAGCCAGGGCTGAAGCAAATAGTCTAGCTCATTAAGCTAGATTTCTTACTCTGCCCTCTTTCTCATTTCTCTACTTTCACTCTTTAGGCATTTTGACTTGAGATATATTCATTTTGACAACCACATTTCTCTTATATTTAGTCCAACCTTAATTTTTAACCCTTACAAGAGGAAACATAGTAGGAGCTCTCCTCAGGAAGGGAAGAAGTCTTTTTCTCCTATTTCTCCTATAATTTGTAAACAAAGATAAACTTTCATGAGTTCCTTCTTAGTGATGAAGGGTGTTATGGCAGCTGATGGTCAGAGGTGTCCAGAAGACTGATTGATGACTGTTTAGCCAGGAACTGGTAGGGGAAGGCTGATGCCCTCTATAGAATTGTTCTTGGGATAGGCTGAGTCCTGCCCAATGGGTATTTTGATGTAACAAACAAATAAATGATTTTTTAAAAAAGTAAAGCACTTAATTTGGATGCATGAAATTAGTAAAGAAATCTCATATATTAGAACAAGGTATTCCTGTGTCTAAGGATACACACAGTTTTATAAATTTCTGAGTAAAATTACAAATTGCTCTTCAAAATGGGTTGCATCAGGGGCAGCTGGGTAGCTCAGTGGATTGAGGGTGAAGCCTAGAGATGGGAGGTCCTAGGTTCAAATCTGGCCTCAGACACTTCCTAGCTATGCGACCCTGAGCAAGTCACTTAACTCCCTATTATCTAGTTTTTACTGCTCTTCTGCCTCAAAACCAATACACAGTATTGATTTTAAGAAGGAAGGTAAAGTTTTAAAAAAATGGGTTGTACCAATTCACAGCATTATTTTAGTGCCTCCACTTTTTCCACATCTCCTTCACATGTGTCATTTTGTCCTTTTGTCATTTTAACCAATCTGATGGGTGTAATACTTCAAAACTATTTTAGTTTTCATTTCTCTAATCAGTAGTAATTTAGAGTATTTTTTCATATATCTATATATGGCTTTGATTTCTTCATCTGAAAGCTTTCTGTTAATATATTTTGCCTATTAATCAATAAGAGGAGGTGGTTTATATTCTTATAAATCTGACAGAGCTCTAGATATATTTTAGATATGAGATCTCTATCTGAGAGGCCATCTAAAATTTTTCCCCTAATTTTCTGCTTTTCTTCTAATCTTGGCAACATTTGTTTTATTTGTACAAAACCTTTTCAGTTTTACATACTAAAAATTATCCATTTTATATCTCACAATGTTTCCATCTCTTGTTGACTCATAAATTCCTCTCATCAATAGATGACTCATGTTGTTGGTGTTTGTCCTTAATTTTCAAACAGGACCAGTGACATCTTGATTTGTGCAAGAATTATATTTAAGTGACACCGAATTTCACAAAGTTCTCAGCCTCACTCTCTCTTCCAGAGTCATCCAAGTCCAGTGGCAAGACAAAAGCCAGGATGACTGGTGATGGCCTGGGATGCAGTGGATGACCTTGGTATCTTCAAAATCTGACCAAGTTCTAAATGTTCCACAAGGCCTGCTTCTTCCACCTGCATGGTTGTTGGAACAAATTGTTCGCAACCACCCATTCCATAAGGAGGAGTCTTCACATGCTTGGGATAGACATTCTCCTAACTTGCCAACTGTTTTGAAGCCTGTGGATTATCCTTAATCTGGTTTAGCTCATCTGCAGAGATGGTTTATTAGTGTGTGGCCACTGTGCATGCTACAGCTTCTTGGAGTCACGGGTGGGAGTTGAGTGCCAAATGGACACCAAAAGTGGTTGAGCAGCCCTGAAAAGAGCCTGGAAACTCTCATACCAGAGATGCTAGTTCTTCTAGAACACCCATATACACAGATGACTCATGTAGGGGAACAATGAAAGATAAGACACAAAATGTAGATTGTGTCTAGATTGTGGAGAGGCTAAATTCTGAAGTTAAAGAGTCTAGACTTTATTTTTTAGAACATATACATAGTCATTTCTTCATGGAATTTCAGGACTAGACTAGAAAGATCCCTTGAGGACCAATAGTGTAACCCATACCCTGTGAGGCAGTTAGGTGGTGCTGTGGTTGGAATAAGGAACTTTGAGTCAGGAAGATCTGAGATCAAATTTTGATCATTCATTTAATAGTTGTATGGTTCTGAAAAAGTCACTTAACCTCTCTATGTCTCAGTATTATCACCTGTAAAATGGGAATGGAGATAACACCTAACTCATAGAGTTGTTATTAGGATCAAATGAGCTAAAATGGTAAAATGCCTGGCAAATCTTAGAGTTCTATATGAATGCTAGGTACTATTATTATCTATCATACTTTAATAAGAATCCTCTCTATAACATCTTCATCCAGTGGTCAGGCAGCTTGAGCTTACAGCCCTCTGGGTGAGGCAGCCCTTTCTTAGGGTTGGCCCATTCTCATTGTTAGGAAGGTTTTCTCCTTGGGTTAAGATGGAACCTGCCCCTCCTACTCACTATTCCTGTTGTAGCTCTGCTCTGCTCTCCATACTAAACCTGGTGACCACCTATATTTTTCATTCCTATTATTGTTGAAAAACTCTTCCTCATCTTTCTCTCCTCTCCCTACTCCCTACTCTCTATTTCTATCACTCCAGGAGAGAGGCATTGCCAGGAAGTAGTCATATCCACCTATGGTAGGGAATGGTTAAAACAAGGGAAAAAACAATAGTGGGTTAGTACTGAAAAGAAGAAATTATGTTCACAAATGAGAAACAAAGTGTATAGAGGAGAGATAGAAAATGTGTGCATGGAAACATAAGAGAGAAAGTGCCTAGGTTAGTATTGTGACCTTGCCTGGAATATTCTCCCTCCTCATCTCTGTTTTTGATTCACTAACTCCCTTAAAGACACAATTCTTGAGCCATCTTCCTCAAGAAGACTTTTTTTTTAATTCTTCTAGTTGTTAGTATTCATTCCCCACACCCAATCACTGTGTATTCATTATGTATATATTCTGTATGTATTTATATGTGAAGATGCTGTAGCACCCTAGCTGAATATAACCTCTTTGAGGACTAGAATTATCTTGCTTTTTAATTATATTTCCAGAATTTTTCATAGTGCCTGAAAGAAAGTAGGTTCTTAATAAATACTTCTTTATCATTTGATAGCAAAATGTATTCACAATGACCAATTTTTCACCTCATAAAAGGGATTACATTTCCCATAAAACTTCAGGGCATGAGATTCTCATCAGAGCTCCTGATTGAGAGCACTCAGGGTTAAAATTCCATGAGTTATATTGGGCCCAGGAGATTTTATCAAGGGCCTAGAAGAAAAGGAAAAAAGAACCCACCTACAATGGAGAATCCTTGAAGCATAGAATAAGAGAGTCAAGCTTGTTCCTGACCTGTCAAGAAGGGAGAGCTTGGGGACGACTGAGTGACTCAGTGGATTGAGATCCAGCCCTAGAGATGGGGAGTCCTAGGTTCAAATCTGACCTCAGACATTTCCTAGCTGTGTGACCCTGGGCAAGTCACTTAAACCCCCATTGCTTAACCCTTGCCGCTCTTCTGCCTTGGAACCAATACATCATATTGATTCTAAGATGGAAGGTAAGGGTTTAAAAAAGAATGGAGAGATGAATTAAAGCAGTCTGATATCATGAGATAAACCATTCTGAATAGAAATCTATGCTTTACAGAATACTTTGGCCACATGCCCTCAACATTTCAGAGGCTAGAGAGGAAGGGAACCTTTTAGTCCCATTCTACATTGAAGAAACAAAAGAGTGAAACCCTTTCTGCTATGCAATGGCTTTCCTACTGGCTACTAAAACAAAACAAGGCAAAGCAGAAAGGGTTCATTCCTTGCTTGAATGAGATGGTGACTAGAGGCAAATGCTTCATGCCTGAATCTTTCTCAACTCTTGCAGAAGAAGCTTAATGATGCTCTCTTCCCCTTGTAACATCAATCTTCTTGGATTCTTTTTCCCTTTCTGTTTGCTAGAGGATGAGACCACAATCACCTGAGTGGCACGTGAGATTTCTTTACTAATTACATACATCCAAATTAAATGTTTTACTTTTTAAAAAATTTATCCATTTATTTGTTGGCTACATCAAAATACTTCCCCTTTCCCTGCACTAGGGAAGGCATTATTTAACAAAAAGATATATTTAGGGGGCAGCTGGGAAGCTCAGTGGATTGAGAGCCAGACCTAGAGACAGGAGGTCCTAGGTTCAAATCTGGCCTCAGACACTTCCTAGCTGTGTGACCCTGGGCAAGTCACTTAACCCCCATTACCCAGCCCTTACCACTCTTCTAACTTAGAACCAATATTGTTTCTAAGACAGAAAGTAAGGATTTGGATGGGGGAGTGGGGAAGATATATGTATATATAAAACCATGTCTTGTTTATTTCTATTTATCAGTTCTTTCTCTGGAGGTGGATGTACAGAAGTCATTCATTAAACAATATTTCTGTTACTTTATATAATGTTCCCTTGTTTTACTATTAAAGTGCACAATCCTTGACCTGCTCTACCACTAAGGTCCTATTTAATATGTAGATGATCTTAGAGATTCCCAATATATCTGAGATGGAAGCTTGAACCTGTCGAGGTACAAATATCATCCCAACTGCACTGAACTCAGTAATCCCTGACAAATCCAGAATGAGTAGAAAACAGATTGTGCCCATCATATGACTGCCCAATGAAGCAAGCAACCTGGGGGTGCTAAGACACCTTTTCATGGCAGCCAAGTCATGTGATACTACAAAACTCTAGTTATGCAATTTTGCCTATTTGAATCATCAGAAAAGGTAATTGAATGGCATAATTTGGTATATAGTAGCAGAGATTGCTTCTTTAGCTGTTACATAAATATTTTATTAAAATTTTCTCATCAATAACACTTACTGGGCCAGACATATTTTGCCATAGCTAAAACAAGGAAGAATAATGGGTGAGCACATATAGCTCCTTTTAAAATATGGCAAGAGCAGATACCAGAATTACAGACACGAAGTTATTCTCAGCTCAGTTTGCTAAAGAGTGGGATGTGGTTTGCAGAAAATAGAGGAAAGCTCAGCAAGCAGCAGCACCTTTTGTACTAAGGAATGTTCTTTAGGACAAGGAATCCTAAGCTGTAACCCCAAGTCAGCTGTCACCCTGGATCCTTGCTATAAAAAAGTCAGAAACATTTAGGGATTGCAAAAATGTGTTCTTTGTAATTACCCAGTGAAGAAGCTAGAATAAGTTTCACTACTCACATTTTACATATGAAGGGAAATGGAATAAACATTTATGTAGCATTTACTATGTGCTAAGTGCTTTTTAGGTTATTATGTGATTTGATCCTCAAAAGAATGTTGGGAGATAATTGCTGTTATGATTCCCATTTTACAGATAAGGAAGCTGAGACAGAGATTAAGTGACAGACTCAGGATAGTAGAGCCAGCAAAAGTCTGAGTCTGGATTGGAACTCATGCCTTCTTGATTTCAGGAGGCACCTAGATGTTTCAGTGGATGGAGTACTGGGCCTGGAGTCAGGAAGACTGAGTCCAAACATGGCCTTAGACACTTATTAGCTGTGTGATTCTGGGCAAGTCATTTTACCTCTGTTTGCTTTAATCCACTGGAAAAGGAAATGGAAAATCACTCCAGTATCTTTGCCAAGAAAACTCCATAAACAGTATGATCCATGGAGCCATGAAGAGTTGGACACAACTGAACAAGTGAAAAATCACAACTTCTAATTTCAGGCCTGGCAAGCTGTCCCCTCAGCCACCTAGCTGCCTTCTTAGTTACCTCAGATAAAATTACTAAGGCTAAAAGGCTCAGATAAAATAACTAAGGATGTGACTTGTCCATTCTCAAACAGCCAGGAAATATCAGAGGTAGGATTTGAACCCAGGACATTCTAGCTAATCAGTTCCAAAGAAGGAATCCTAATTCTGACTGATTTTACAAGTGCATTTGCGGAAAATCTGTTAGTCAGTACTTCAAAAGGCTGTGACTTACAATATGAGAAGTGAGTTGGATAATTGTGTTTATATTAAGTTGAGAGTATTTTATACAAACAAAACCAATTCAATTGAGATTTAAGGGGAAACCAAAACCTGGGGAAAAGTTTTTATTGCAAGTGTCTCTAACAAAGACCTCATTTCTCAAATATATAGAGAACTGATTCAAATTTGTAAGGCTACAAAACAATTGATAAATGGTTTAAAGATACAAATGGGTAATTCTCAACTAAGGAAATTAAAATTATTCATAGTCATATTTTTAAAAAAATGCTTTAGATCACTATTAACTAAAGAAATGCAAATTAAAGCAACTCTGAAATACCACCTAGCACCTATCAGATTGGTTAATATGACCAAAAAGAAAATGATAAATATTGGAGGGGGTGCAGGAAAATTGGGACACAAGCTGACATTTTTTACTTCCTTTTTTTAATTAAATGTAGAAACAATTTTTAATAATTATTATCTGACATTTTGCTATTCAGATTCTCTAACCTCCTCCACCCCCATCCCTGCAAGAGGTAAATGATCAGTTGATTATAGGTTATACCGGTGCTTTCTTGCAATACACATTTCCTTATTCCTCATGCTGTAACAAAAAACACATATCATACATTCAATAAAAAATTCATGAAAGAAATGAAGTGAAAGATAGTATACTTTGATCTGCAATTAGATTTCAACAGTTCCTCTTTGGCTTTGGATAACATTTTTATTATGAATCCCTTGAGGTTATCTTGGGACCTTGTTTTGCTGAAAATAATTTAATCCTTCACAGTTAATAATCATCACAATTATCTTATATGCTCTTCTTCTGGTTCTGCTCACTTCACTTTGCATCAGTTCACATATGTCTTTCCAGGTTTTTTCTAAACTCATTCTGTTCATCATTTCTTATGGCACAATAGAATTAAAATCATTCATTTATTACCCGGCTAATGGATATTCATGCCTCACCCCACCCCCTCAATTTTTAGTTCTTTGCCATTATAAAGAGATCAGAGATAGAGGAAAAGGACCTACTTGCACAAAAATATTTATAGTACCTTTTTTTGTAGTGACAAAGAATTGAAACTTAAGGGAATGTCCATCAACCGGGGAATGGCTGAACAATGTGTAGTATATGGTTGTAATAGAATACTTTTGTGCCTTAAGAAATGACAAACAGAATTTGAACCCAGGCCCTCCCAACTCCAGGCCTACTGCTCTGTCTACTGTGCCACCTAGCTGCCCCTGAAATCCCACTTTCTGCAGGAAACATTTCCTACACTTCTTTCTCGTACCTTATTTCTAATTTATCCTGTATATAACATATTTGTACATAACTGTTTGCATTTTCTCTCCCTCATTAGACTATGAGCTTCTTGAGAGTAGGAACTATCTTTTGCTTTTCTTTATAGCTTTAGCTCTTCACGTTGCACCTGGCACATAGTAAGTGCTTATTGAATGTTTATGAACTGCCTGACTGGTTGTTTGATTCATTTATTAACTGAATACCTGAAGAGCCTAGTTTTTACGGATTCCCTGCATGAAGAGGAGCTGCTGTCATGTTGAAGGAAGGTTAGTATTTTACTTTAAGTAAAACTTCCCAACAGATAAAATACAAACCAACCCCTTTGTGCATCTCTGTTGCCTTGTCTCCAAAGGAGAGATAAATGAGTCTTTCTATACCTGTGAATTCATTGGTATAAGAAGCTCTATTTGGGGAAAGTTCCTTTTCAAAAACTCACAGTTTTAGAAAGTTGCCCAGCAAGCCCTGAAAGTTTAAATGGCTTGTCCAAAGGGAAACAGTTTGTACAAGTGAGGGGCAGTACTTGAACAGATCTTTTTGACTTCAAGGCTAATCCTCAGTTCACTGTGCCATGTTATCTGTCATTTCTGGATTTTGATGGTATTAAAAAGCCAAAACTTCCATATCTCCTCCTCCCCGATTAGGAAGTCAAGGATCACACCCCTTCTGGCCACCTCTCCAGAAGATAGTGTATTGAGATCCTCTGGAGCTTATTTTTTAAGTCTTGGAACAAGATAGGTCAGATTTCTTTTATTCAAAACCTAAGTACGAGGGTCATCAAACTGTGCATATCCTCTGACCCAGTAGTACCACTACTAGGTCTGTACCTCAAAGAGGTTAAAGATAAGGGAAAAGGACTGAAAAGTACAAAAATATTCATAGCAGCTCTTTTTGTGGCATCAAAGAACTAAACACTGAAGGGATGTCTCTCAACTAGGGAATGGCTGAACAAGTTGTAGTATATACTTGTGGCCATGAGAAATGACAAACAAGATGATCACAAAAGTATGATGGTCATAATAACAACAAAAGTATATGATAGGGGCAGCTGGGTAGCTCAGTGGATTGAGAATCAGACCTAGAGACGGGAGGTCCTAGGTTCAAATCTGGCCTCAGACACTTCCCAGCTGTGTGACCCTGGGCAAGTCACTTGACCCCCCATTGCCCATCCTTACCACTCTTCCACCTATAAGCCAATACACAGAAGTTAAGGGTAAAAAAAAAAGTGTATGACAATCAACTGTGAATGACTTTTATCAATAAGACAAGGATCCAGGACAACTCCAAGGGGCTCATGACCAAAAACAGGAAAAAGTCCAAATACAAACTGAAGCATACCATTGTCACTATTTCTTCCATGGATTTTCCTCTAGGGTAAGCAATATGTGTCGTGTTTTACAACCTAACGAACATGAAAATATGTACTATATGATAATATATGTACAAACCTCTCTCATATTACCTGCCTTCTTGGGGAGGGAAGAGGAATGGAGGGGAGGGAGAGAACATGAATGGCAAAATGTCAGAAAACAAATATTAAAAGTTGTTATGAACAGAAAAAAAATGCTGACCACAGTTTGGGGGCAAAATGAGCAGTGACTGGTAAGCAGATCTCTAGAAAATAGGAATGGGGAGGGAAGAGAGTAGGCAGCTTCTAAGTCATTGGTGTGTACAGCAGCTCATTATGAAGTCCTTGTCCACACTGGAGCTCACAACAAGGCCTTGGGGACCAGTCAATCATTATGTAGTATAACAAAAGGATAAAATGTAATTCTGGAGGTGGAAGACAGAAAGTAGTCATTATGGATTCCTTGAGTTGTCTCAGGGCACACTGAGCAATCCTCGGGTCCATTATGTATGATTTTTGTTCAGTCATTCCAGTTGTGCCCAACTTTTTGTGACCCCATTTGGGGTCTTCTTAGCTAAGATCCTGGAGTGGTTTGCCATTTCCTCCTCCAGCTCATTTTAAAGATGAGGAAACTGAGGCAAACAAGGCTAAGTAACTTGCCCAGAGCCACATACCTAGTAAGTGTCTGAGGCTAGATTTGAACTCGGGAAGTTGCATCTTCCTGACTTCAGACCTAGCCGTCCTCCAACTGCTGCACCTCTCTGCCCAGTATTCTCTGTATTTATTCCAGAAGTAGGACCATAGCTTTTGTTCTGGAAAGGACCTCAGAGATCACTTAATCCACCTTCCTCATTTTAATAGTTCAGGAAACTGAGGCCCAGAAATAGAATGACTTCCCTTAAATTACACAAGTAGTAAGTAACAGAGCTGAGACTCAAAATCAGGTCCTCTGACCCAGTGTTCACTTTATGCTATCCCACTGCCTTACTTTTCTCTACACAAAGGACTCCAGTAGATATGATCCCACTTTAATCTCAAATATACTCATCTCAAAAGATCTGAAGCAAGTTAGAAATCACAGTTTTTACTTTAAGGTAGAAAAGGGAAGGCAAATTTCAGCTAAGTGTTTGAGGGAGGGTTTGAAGCATCCTGGAGATGGTTCTCCCATCTGGAATTCTATAATTCTGGTGTGGGGCCCAGATATCTCTCTTGATCCCACCCAGCTCTAAGAGTCTGATTTTTCAAGAATGAATTTTTGTCCAAAGCAACCACAGAAACCAGTATTGATCCTCTGCCCTCCACAGCGATCTATAGTTGGTTTTATTTCTATGCAAATGGAAGGTTTCCTATCCCACATATAGATTAGTTGCCATTCAGGTGCTCGGCAGTTATGGAAAGACTGATCAATTGTACTGCTGGATTTGCTGGAATAAGTCCGATACCAGTAGAGAGGAGAGGAGAAAAGGTAATAATAATATTAATAATAATTGATATTTATTTAGGCCCGTAAGGCTTACAAAGCAATTTCTTCATAACTTAGGATGGTAGATAAAAGTCTCACTACTCTCCCCATTTTAAGAATAAGAAGCTCAGTTTTAGAGAAGCTTAAGTAATTTGTCCAACACCCCAAAGCTAATAAATGTCAGAGCTGAGATTATATCTGGAGCTCTTTCTACTGGACTATCCTGCCTTGAGGGTTAGGGGTATGGTTATATTAAGTATAATTTCCAAAATAAAATTGGAATACATAACCCAACAAAGATATTCTTTTTTTTTTCAGTACCTTTCTAAAAGTGGCTAAGTGATTCAGAGGTTAGAAGTGTTGGACTTAGACACTTTACTAGACATATGGACCTGGACAAGTTGTTTAGCCTCTCTTGGTGTCAGTTTCCCCATGTGCAAAATGGAGTTAATAATGCCACCTACCTTCTAGGATTGTTGTGAGGATAAAATTAGATAATATTTGTAAAGTGCTTTGCAAATCTTAAAGTGTTAAATAAATATTAGTCATTATTATTAAATGCACTTATTCTCCTCCAGAAATTAGGATTGCCTCAGAAGATTTCCAAATTGCTTTCTTCTAAAAACATGAAAGCATCCCAATGAAGGAAAAGGAATTTGGCACACGTGCGTTTTGGGAGCATGAAACAATTTGCAGAAGGATAAAGCCCAGAAGAGGTGACAAAGTAGGGGAATTTTGGACAGCCAGGAGGCTGCATGAAAGTACTTGGGGAGTAACCAGGACGGGGAGAAGAAAATGGAGAAGGAAGTGGGATGCCACTTAAACCAAATTTTACTAACTGTAGTTTTTCTGCAATGGACTGTAAGTTCCAGGAGGGGAAGAACTTTGCCTTAGGTGACACAAAAGGTAGAAGTGCTGAACTTGAAGCCAGGAAACCCTGAGTCACATAGACAGTTGTGTGGCTCTGAGTAAGTCACTTAACCCCTCTCAGCCTCAGTTTCCTTATCTATAAAATGAAATAATAATAATAGCATCTAAGGTTGTGAGGATTAAATGAGATGCCATAAGTACAGTGCTTTGCAAACCTTGAAGTGCTATATAAATGCAAATTATTATAATTATTGTTGTTATAATTATTATTACTCTCCCCTGGAATCTGCCCAAGAATAGCTATGTGGCAGGGTGGATAGAGTCCCAGGTTTGGAATCAGGAAGTCTCATCTTCATGAGTTCATATTTGGCCTTAGACACTTACTTGCTACATGACCCTAAGCAAGTCACTTAATCCTGTTTGCCTCGATTTCCTCATCTGTAAAATGATCAGGAGAAGGAATTGGCAAACCACTGCAGTGATCTGTACCAAGAAAACCTCAACTGGAGTCATGAAGAGTCAGACACAACTGAAAAATGATTGAAGAAGAGGAGATGCAGCTGGGTGGCACAGTGGATAGAACACCAGCTGAATCACTGAAGGTCCCAACATTCCTTGACACTTCAAAAAATCATTTCATTCTAGATAGGGCAGAAACCGATACTAATCCTAAACCAATGCCTTGCAGAGCAATGATGCTCAGAAAAGAAGAGAGGGTACAGTGAAAAAATTCTTGGATTTGGGAACCAGAAGATTAGGATTTGAATCCCAGGTCTGGCAGGGTGTACTTACTTCTCTGGCCCTTAGTTGCTTCATATGTAAAATGAGGTGGTTGGGACTAAGTGATCTAAGAACCCTTCCAGCTCCAAATCCCAAGATTTTCTTGAGATTTCTGACTTAAGGAGAATTTTGATACCTAGATACTATTAGTCAGACCATATAGAACTATCTGGGTTACTCAGAGGTATGTTGCTGCCACCCTGTGGAAGTCTAGAAGTTTCCATTTTAATAACCTCCCCCAAAGCTATCTTAATAATAACAACAAAAAAGAACAATAATAATTAACATTTATATAGAGACTTAAGGTTTGCAAAGCTTTTCACTGATATTTATCATTTCATCCTTACAACAATTGGAAAGTAGGTGCAAATTAATATCCCCATTTTATAGATGAGGAAATAGAATATAAGTGTTAATTAAGTACCTTCTACTTGTAAGCAACCACCCTGGGAGGTAGATGCTTTTATTAATGCCATTTTATACTTAAGTAAACTGAGACAAACAGAAGTAACTGGAGCACAGTTATATAGTTAATAAGTGTCTCAGATCAAATTTTAACTTGGGTTTTCACAACTTCAGGTCCATCTCTCTATTTACTATACCAATCAGCTACCACTATAACATGGAACCCTCTGAATAAAAGTTTGGGGAGGACAGCTAGGTGTCTCAGTGGATAGAGGGCCAGGCTTGGAGGTGGGATGTCTTGAGTTCAAATCTGACCCCAAAACACTTCTTAGCTGTGTGACCCTGGGCAAGTCACTTAACCCCCATTGCCTAGCTCTTACCACTTTTCAGCCTTGGAACCAATACTTAGTATTGAGTCTAAAACAGAAGGTAAGTATTTTTAATATTTTAAAAACTGGGGAGCAGAAATTTTAGTTCTTCTCCTCACCATGATGGCACTGAGGACCACTGCAAAGAATGCACATTTGGGGGAGTGAGGTATAAAGAGACTGAAAAGGTAGGAGACAGCTAGATTATCAAGGGCTCTGAATGCCAACCAAAGCCTTTTTATTTGATCTTACAGGGTACCATTGGAGTTTTTTTGAGTGGAGAAGGTGGGAAGGGAAAGTATGACGTATTCACACTTGTGTTTTAGGAAAATCACTTTAGTGATTGAATGGAGGCAATTGAATATAGGCAGTTGAATGGAGACAGTTAAATCCATCAGTAGGTTATTGCTATAACCCAGACACGAGGTGATAAAAGCCTGCACCAGAGTGGTGGCAGTGTCAGAGGAGAGAAGGTGGAGTGGGGATATTTGAGAGATGCTGCAAAGGTAAAATCGACAGACCTTAACAAGAGCTTGAGTATGGAAACAGGAAGAGAGAGTGAGGAATCCAGGATGACTCCCTGGTGTAGGTTGAAGGTCTGTGAGGCTAGTGTTGCTTTCTGCAGTGGTAGGGAAATTGTGTGTGTGTGTGTGTGTAGGAGGGGATGGGGAAAGATAAATTCTGTTTTGGACATATTGAGTTTAAGATGGCTACTGACATCCATTTCTGTAGGGCAGTTGGAAATGTGAACTTGGAGGTCAGCAGAAAGACTGGGACAGTAAAGGTCGATTTGGGAATCATTAACACAGAGATGATAATTAAATCCACAGGAGTCAACAAGAGCACCAAATGAAGTACCATAGAGACAGAAAAGAAGAGGACACAGGGAAGAACCCTGAGGGACACTTACAGTTACTGAGTCTAATGTGGAGAAGGATCCAATAAATGAGACTGAGAAGGAATGTTCACATAGGTGGTAGGAAAACTGGGAGAGAGCCTAAAGAAAAGAGAATATCAGCAAGTAGAGAATGATCAACATTGTCTAAGACTGAGAAAAGGTCAAGGAGGATGAGGATTGAGAAAATGCCATTGGATTTGAGAACCATAAGATCATTAGTAACTTTGGAGAGAGCAGTTTTGATGAAACAATAAAATCAGAAGCTGGATTGTAAGGACTCAAGAAGAGAGTGAGGAGAGAGAAAGTGGAAGAACCTAGCTATTTCTCTTCTAGGATAATAATTAGCAACAATGGAAGGACCAAGGGAGGATTTTTTTTTCAAGATGGGAGGTGAGACCTAAATGTTTGTTAGCAATAGGGAAGGAGCAAAAAAGAGGGAGAGATTGAAAATAAGTGAGACATGTATAACTAATTTCACATTTCTTGCCTTCTTTATGGGCAAAGAAGGTTGGGAGAGAGAAAGAATTTAAATGGAGTGGAACTCAAATTTTAAAAAAGAATGTTAAAAATAAATAATTTTTTAGAAAAGAAAAATTAGTGAGAGAATGGAGGTGACAGAGGAGGAAGTTTGTAGGAGGAGACAGGATGGAATGGGGTCACTCAAAGAGTTAGCCTTGGTAAAGAGTAAACCACTTCATTATATGAAATGGGAGTGAAGGAAGAAGAAGTGGGGGGGGGAGAAGCAGAAGCATTTAAGGAGAAGGGAAATGGAGTTCGTGGCCTCAATTTTTTCTGTAAAATAGAAGGCAAGGTTCTCAACTAAGGGAATAGGGGTGGGGGAGCCATAGGAGCTTTAGAGAAGGATGAAAAGATTTGGAACAGTCTTTATGGAAAGTGAGATAGAGAGTTGATAAAGGAGGTATGAGAGGATTGACTATAAGCAATAAGGGCCCAGTTGAGGTTAATAACATAAATCTGTAGTGGATGTAGTCAGAATAGTCAAGTAACCACCTTCATTCAGCACCAGTTGTTTTTGTGATAGTATTATTATATTTATATAGAAATATTTCTCTTAGTTCTGTTCACTTCACTGTCAGTTCATACCCTCCAAGATTTTTTGAAATCATCTTTTTAAACATTACTTTCTAGGTTTCTTTTGACTCTTGTTTGTATTTAAAGTTCCTACTCAGCTCTAATCATTTTTTTAAATCAGAAATGACTAAAAGTTTTGTATTTTATTGAACGTTCTTTTTTCCTGAAAGATTATATTTAGTTTTACAAGTTAAGTTATTCTTCATTGTAAAGAATATTGTTGCTTTTTTGAAAGAACAAATCCAAGATCTCCTCTTGTTTTTAGTAGAAGCTACCAGGTGCTGTTTTTAAAATGATAAAGGCTGATATTAAGAGGTAAGTCACCAAACTGTTATAATTAAAAATGATAAAGACTGATATTAAGAGGAAAAGTAATATTTTAATTACCGTGGCCATGTTGGTAAAAATATATAAGACCACGCGCCTGATAAAAGCTATTTCAAACTGCCTGCCATTTTTCTTCCCTCCACCTGGCTGCTTCATATGAAAGAGAGCAAGTCCAGCCTGATCTCACCATTTAAGTCATGCTCTACGTTGGTTCACGTTGGTTGATGTCATCACGCCAGAAACCAGAAACCCATCGAATCATGGAAAATGTAGTTTCAAAGTGTCCACAAGAAGTTTGTCATTTAAAAGCTCAAATGAGCCCCAAATTCCTCTAAATGGAACCCCCCAAAATTCCAAATAACACATGTGATTCTACCTGGGGTCTGTTGGTAATGGAACTACTTATTTCTAAATGCCTGGAATTTTTTTCTTTAACATGAGACCTCTGGATTTTAACTATGATGATTCTTTTGGGGTTCCTCTCATGAGGAGGTGATTCTATCTTCATTTTACCCTTTTGTACTAATAGGTATGGGAAATTTTCATTTCTGACTTCTTGAAATTAAATGTACAAGCTTTTAAAAAATTATGGATTTGGGGACAGCTAGGTGACTCAGTGGATAGAGAACCAAAGGACCTAGTATTAAATGTGGCCTCAGACACTTCCTAGCTATGTGACCCAAGACAAGTCACTTAACCCCAATTGCCTAGCCCTTACTACCCTTTAGCCTTAGAACTGATACTTAGTATCAATTTTAAGACAGAAGATAAAAGTGTTTTTTTTTAAATTATGGATTTCAGATGGTCCTGTGATTCTTAAATTAACTCTCTTCATGTCATATTTTCCAGATCATTTTTTTTCATATCAGTGACTGTAAGAATTTAAAATTGGGTTTTTATGCTAATATGAGAATTCTGCGGTAATATTGTGGTTGCCGACTTAAAATATTATAGCTCAAGTCAAAATGACTTTTAGTAGTGTTTATTTAAAAAGAGATGGAAAGAGTGAAAGTAGGGAAATGTAAGAAGAAGGAGAGAAAATGTCTAGCCTATCACACTAAATGTTTCTGTGGTGTCCAGTTCAACCCCAGCAGATCTCATTAACCTTCAGTCAGAGGATCCAGTGTTGTCTTATGCAAGGCTTACACCTACACAGTCTCCTCGAGGAAAGGAAGGCTTCTCTGGAACTAATCTCTCTAAAAAGCCTGGAAAGGAAGGCCAGCTACTCACTCATCAAATACGAAGTCCAAAGGAGAAGATCCAGGAGCAGTCCTCCAAGAAAGCAGTCCAAGAGACAAAGTCAAGGTCCAAGCCAAAGGTTCAAAGTCACCTCCAAAAGTCAAGTCACCAGGAGAAGCTCCTCAGACAAGAAGTTCAGGACTTTTTTGGTCCTTTTTCTACATCACTTCCTGTCCCTTTCTCCACTTTATAGGAACCAATTGCAGTCTTTCAATTTGCTTAGTACTGCCCAGGGGGTGGTCTGTGGCCTCTGGAGTTGTCACTTGCTTTAGTAAGTGACTCGGGTTCCCTTACTTAGTGTTAAGTAGGGGGTTTTAAGTTTTTGGTTGATTAATTAAAAAATTGCTGGTTGATAGACAAAGAAAGTTTGATTCACTCTTCACGTGACCCTACGTATTCTTTCTTTTTTTTCAATCTTTTTTATTTTCTTCTATTTTTTTCTTTCTCTCAGGCATTGATTTCTATCTAGCCTATTAGAGTTTCCACATTGTTCATTAATAAAGCAAGATTGTGAATCTGGAAACTTCTGGGGGTGGGGGGCAAGATGGTAGAGCAATCCAGAGAAGTTCCATGCTACCATGAGAATCCTCTCTAACCAAGATTAAAATATCACCATAAAACAAATACAGTAGTGAAAGAACTAATAAAGAGGCAGAGTGAAACAACTTTCAAGAAAAGAAAAACCCAAAAGGTAGGCAAAGAACACCTGGGGCACTGGGGTTAAAGGAGAGCAGAGCTAGCAAGAAGCTGTAGCAAGGAGGGAAGAGCAAGCAACCCCCAACACTCCTACCCCACATCTGCTGTCCAGGGTTTTGAACCTAAGTCCAAGTGAAAATCCAGATCCTGAGATTCTGCCTGGGCAAATAGTGGTACAAGCTAATCTCTACCCCTCGAAAATTTCAAACCTGTGGAGAAGTCCAGAGACTCAGTCTAAGGAATTCTAGTCTGGGCTTGGGATAAGGACATAGTTCACACTTTGGAGTGGCTGATAGTACTAAATACTAACTACTGATCTTTTTGCCCAAAGCTTAGGGCAGAGCTCTAAGATAGGACAATGAAGGGTGTGCCTGACTGAATCAAGTACACAGTGAAACCAAAAACTTGAACCTAAGGCTGGGGCTAGAATTTGATCATCCCCTGACCTGATCAAGTAAGATGAAAAGCTTACACCTAAGCCTGAGGTAAGTCTTTAAGCAATCAACATCTCAAGGGTCAATTGAATTAGCAGGGGGAAGGGCCTCTAAGAGCTCTTAGCCCTCAGACATTCACATCACCCCCCACATCTACCTATAATTAGATAAGAAAAATGAGCAAACAATAAAAAAGCACCTAACTCTAAAGAATTTTTATGGAGACAGAGCAAGATACAGACACAGAAGGGGACAGTGAAAGCAAAGGAAAAACATGCACAGTCTAAAAGAAAAATATAGATTGCAAATATGAATAACATGGAAATGGTTATTGAACAATGATGCATGTATAACTCAGTGGAATTGCTTGTCAGTGCTAGGATTGGGGAGGGGAAATGGGGGAGAAAAATCATGAATCATGTAACCATGGAAAAATATTCTAAAAAAATTTATTTAAGAGTAAAAAAAAAGAAAAAAGAAAAATATGTATTGGACTTAGATTCTAGAAGAACTCAAAAAATTCAAAAAAACAATTGAGAAGCAGAGGAATAGTGGGAAAGAGAAATGAAATTGATGCAAGGAGAAATGAAAGTGATACAAGAAGAAACAGACCATTTGAAAAAGGAAAACCAAAAACTGACAGAGGAAAATAAGGTCTTAAAAATCAAAATTGACCATCTAGAATGAGAAATCGAGAAACAATAAAGCAGAATTAAAGAAGTGAAAAAAAAGGAAAACATGAAATATCTGATTGAAAAAACAAGTCATCTAGAAAATAGATCTAGGAGATACAATTTGAGAATTATTTGATTACCTGAAAGCCATGATCAAGAAAAAATCTTGGACATCATACTATCAGAAATGATCAAAGAAAACTGCCCAGAGATCCTCAAACAAGAAAATAAAATAGAAATTGAAAGAATTCACAGATCACCTCCAGAAAGAAATCCTCAAATGACAACTTCCAGGAATGTAATAGCTAAATTCAAGAACCACTAAGTTAAGGAGAAAATTATTCAAGCAGCCAGAAAGAAACGATTTAAATACCATGGAGCTACAGTGAGGATCACAGAGGACCTAGTGGCTTCTACATTAAAGGATCAAAAAGCATGGAATACAATATTCAGGAAGGCAAAAGATTTGGGTTTACAACCCAGAGTCACCTATCTAATAAATCAGGCCTAAACAAAAAATGTGAAGTACAAGAAGAAAGAGAAAATGTAAGGGACTCATTAAGGTAAAAATGTTTATATGTCTACTGTAAAAGTGAAATTTGGAAAATGCCATCTAAAAGTGTATATATTTCTATGGACATGGAAAATGTATCAAAACTATATTTCCCATGATCCAACATGGTCCAACTGGTTTCCGTTTCCGGGTCTTTGGGCTTGGGGAGGCCGATGTCTTGACACAGGGAAGAGCTTAAATCTCCTGGGTTAGGAGGGAGTGGTCTCTCTTTGCCAGTAGGCTCTCTTGGCTAGCAGACTCGGAGACAGTAATGGAGGCGGCAGTTTTGAATGCTTACAAGCACGTGGTCTGATAACTTTATCTATCAACATGGCTTTAATTAAATTACTAATTTATATATTTATACCAGCCTTTATTATTTTTAATATTAATACTACATAGAAAGAGGATAGCTATAATTCTCAAAAATTACTCTTAGTAGTAGAGAAGATAGAAGGAATTTACCCAGAAAGAGGATGGGGAAGTAAGCTGATTATGATGATATTATGTATATAACATAAGATGATATGTATGTAAATGTGATAATATGAAATGATATATATGTATAATATGTATGCATATGAATGATATGTAAAAAAATCAAGGGATGAAAGAGAGTTGCACTGAGAGAGAAGGGAAGGGAGAGATAGAATAGGGTAAATTGTAAAACATAAAGAGGCATGAAAAATCAATACAGAGAGGGGAGGATGAGCATGGTGATGGGCAATGCTTAAACTTTACTCTAATCATAATGGCTCAGAGAGGGAAAAACAAGTATACTCAGTGGGGTATAGAGTTCTATCTTATCCTGCAGAGAAGTAGAAGGGGAATGAGACAAGGGAAGTGGGAGGTAATTGAAGGGAGGGGGAAATGGGTGTGTGTGACAAAAAGCAAAATACTGGTGAGGAGGAGCAGAGTAAAAGGAAATAGAGCAGGATCTAAAGAGAATAATATGATGGAGGGCAATACACAGTTAGTAATCATAACGCTGAATGGGAATGGGAATTCCTTAAAATGGAATAAGATAGCAGAGTGGATTGAAACCAGAATGCTACTATATGTTGTTTACAAGAAACACATTTGAGGCAGGGTGACCCACACAGATTCAAGGTAAAAGGATGGAGCAGAATTTTTTATGTGTCATCTAAAGTAAAAAAAGCAGAAGTAGCAATCATGATACCAGACAAAGCCAAACTAGAAAATGATCTGATTAAAAAAGATAAGGAAGGAAATTACATTTTGCTAAAAGGTACTATAAACAATGAAGTAATATCATTACTATACATTTATGCACCAAATGGTATAGAATCTAGATTACTAAAGGAAAAATTAAAGGAGCTCAAGGAGGAAATAGATAGTAAGACCATACTAGTGGGGGATCTCAATCTTCCCCTTTCAGAACTAGATAAATAGAACCAAAAAATGAATAAGAAAAAAGTAAGGGAAGTGAATGAAATGCTAGAAAAATTAGAGTTAATAGATATCTGGAGAAAATTGAACAGAGATAAAAAGGACTATGCTTTCTTCTCAGCCGTACATGGTACATATACAAAGATCAACCAAATACTAGGGCAATGATGGGCATACTATGGCCTGCAGGCCAGATGTGGCCCCCTGAAATGTTCTATCTGGTCTCACGACATTATTCCTAATCTGACAAATACAATGAGTAGGATACAATACAATGAAACTTCGAAAGAGTTGCCTTAGAAACAGACTGACAGATGAGCATTTCCTTTCCTCTGGCCCCCTCTTTAAAAAGTTTGCCCATCGCTGTACTAGGGCATAGAAATATTACAATAAATGTAGAAAAGCAGAAATAATAAATGCAACTTTTTCAGATCATAAAGTGATAAAATTATAATTAACAAGGGTCCATGGAAAGGAAAATAAATGTAGAAAAGCAGAAATAATAAATGCAACTTTTTCAGATCATAAAGTGATAAAATTATAATTAACAAGGGTCCATGGAAAGGAAAATTTTAAATTAATTGGAAACTAAATAATCTAATTCTTCAAAACTGGTAGGTTAAAAAAGGAATCATAGAAACAATTACTTCATTAAAGAGAATGATGAGGAGACAGCATATCAAAACCTATGGGATACAGCCAAAACAGTACTCAGGATAAAACTTATATCTTTAAGTGCCTATAGCAACAAAATAGAGAGGAAGGAGATCAATGAATTGGAATTGCAACTTAAAAAATTAGCAAAAAAAAATTTTTAATCCCCTGGTAAAAACTAAATTGGAAATCCTAAAATTTAAAGGAGAAATTAATAAAAATTGAAAGTAAAAGAACAATTGAACTAATAAATAAAACTAGGAGCTGGTACTTTGAAAAAACAAATAAAATTCATAAAGTATTAGTTAATCTAATTTAAAAAAAGAAAAAAGAGAATCAAATTAACAGTATCAAAGGTGAAAAGGGTGATCTCACCTCTAATAAAAAGGAAGTAAAGGTAATTATTAAGAACTATTTTGCCCAAATTATATGGCAATAAATATGACAATCTAGGTGAAGTGGGTGAATATTTACAAAAATATATATAGATTAACAAAAGAGGAAATAGAATACTTAAATAATCCCATCTCAGAAAAATAAATTGAACAAGCCATCAAATTTTTTCCCTAAGAAAAAATCCCCAGGACCAAACAGATTCACAAGTGAATTCTATCAAATATTTAAAGAACAATTAATCCCAATACTATACAAATTATTTGACAAAATAAGTAAAGGAGTCTTACCTAAATTCTTTTTATGACACAAATATGGTATTGATTCCAAAGTCAGGCAGACCAAAAACAGAGAAAGAAAACTACAGACCAAGCTCTTTAATGAACGTAGATGCAAAAATCTTAAATAAAATACTAGCAAAAGGCTACAGCAAGTGATCACAAGAATTATTCAATATGACAAGAGGAATTTATACCAGGAATGCAAGGATGATTTAATATAGGAAAATAATCCACATAATTGACCATATCAATAATCAAACCAACAGAAATCACATGATTATCTCAATAGATGCAGAAAAAGCCTTTGAGAGAATACAACACCCATTCCTATTGAAAAGACTAGGAAGTATAGGAATATAAGGGCCATTCCTCAAAATAATAAACAGTATATATTTAAAACTATCAGCAAGCATTATTCGCAGTGGGGACAAGTTAGAAGCCTTCCCAATAAGATCAGGAGTAAAGCAAGGATGCCCATTATCACCCCTATTATTTAATATTGTACTAGAAATGCTAGGGGTAGCAATTAGAGAAGAAAAATAAATTGAAGGGATTAAAGTAGGCATCAAGGAAACCAAACTATCATTCTTTGCAGATGATATGATGGTGTTCTTAAAGAATTCTAGAAAATCAACTAAAAGGCTAGTGGAAATAATTAACAATTTTAGCAAAGTTGCAGGGTACAAAATAAATCCACATAGATCATTATCATTTTTATATATGTTTAACAAAATTCAGCAGCAGGAGTTATAAAGATAAACTCCATTTAAAATCACTCTAGACAATATAAAATATTTAGGAATCTATCTGCCAAGACAAACACAGGAATTATATGGACACAACCACAAAACGCTTTTCACACAATTAAAACTGGATCTAAATAATTGGAAAAAAACATTAATTGCTCATAGGCAGGATAAGCTAATATGATAAAAATTAAAATTCTACCCAAATTAATCTACTTGTTAAGTGTCATATCTACTAAACTACCAAAAAACTTTTTTTATGGAATTAGAAAAAAATTACAACAAAGCTCATTTGTGCAAAGATAGGATTAACTCTCCTCTGGTCTATTTTTAGCTAATCAAATCAAGAACTTAAAGTACCCCCACTTACTATTAAGTATGAGAGTTCACAAGTCACTTACTTTAGTAAGTGACAACTCCAAAGGCCACTGCCCCCCAACCTTGGGCAGTGCTAGGCAAATTGAAAGATTGTCTTTGGTTTCTGTGAAGAAGGAGGAATGACAGGAAGTGACATGGAAAAAAGGGGTATAAAAAGAGACCAACATCGTCTAGCATTCATTCCCTTCCTGGTGTTTGGAGAAATTGGTTCCAGAGATCCCTGCCTTGGCTTAGAGGAGACCTTTTCCCTGGAAAGGCTTGCTGGGCGATTGCTAAGAATCCTGCCTTGGCTTATTATCCCAATTTTGCAAATAAGGAAACTGAGGCTGAGGGAAGTTAAGTGATTTGTCCAAGATCACATAGCTAGTAAGTGTCTGAGGCTGAATTTGAATTTAAGACTTCTTGGCTGGGGGGGGGGGGAGGGGAGGGTTCTTATTCTGAGAGGTAAAGCACTAGCAATTGGTGGGACCAAGAAAGACTTCATGTAGATGATGATGGTTAAACTGTATCATTAAGGAATCTCTGAGGCAGAGGGGAAAAGAGAATCCATTACAGGAACAGGGAACAACAGATCTTGCATAGACATAGAGATAATGAGTTGAAGTGCTCTCTGTGAGGAACAGATTTTAGCTGGGCCACTGAGTACAGAGAAAACCGTAAGGAGAAGTTGGGGTCAAGTTTTGAAGAATTCTAAAAGTTGAACAGAAGAATTTATAGTTTATTCTCAAGGCTTATCGAGTAGAATCTGATCTAAATTTGAAGACTATCACTTTAGCAGTTAAGTGGAGGGTTTATAGGAAAAAGGAGACTTGAAGCAAGGAGACCAATTAGGTTATTGCAATAGTCTAGGTGAGAAATGATGAGGGCCCGAATTAAGGTAGTGACTATGCGAATAGGGAAAAGGAAGTAGATTTGAGAGGTCATATAGAGATAGAAATAGTAGATTTGACAGGGATAATAAATAATCCAGGATGAGAGCAAGGTTACAAACTTGGGAGTTGGAAAGAATTGTGAACACAATTTTTTGTAGGAGTTTGGTCGCAAAAAGGAAAAGGTATAAAGAACCATAACTTTAGGAACATAGTACCATTAAGAATTTTGTGATGATAGAGGAGATTTGGGCATGTATGAAGACATGGAGGAAGGAATAAATCAATATGCAGAAGTTAAAGATTAAAGAGAGAGGCAATAACTAAAGAGAAAATCTGTTATGGAATACAGGAAGACAAGAGGGTAGTGGGCCAAGGACATATGTCTTAACAGTTAGCTATGACAGGAAAAGCTATCTATCTCTTTATCATAAACTAGAAGAAAGCAAGAAAATGTAGGCAATGATGATAAGGAGTTTTGAGATGAAGAGAAGGGTAGAAGAAGGGAGTCGTGGTAAATTGTTTCAGTTTTCTCAGTTTCCACAGGTGACTTGTGCTTGAGAAGTCATACAAAAGACACCACGGAGATGTATGATTAGAAAATCATATTGGATGTGAGAAACCAGAGACAGACAACCCAAGATTCCCATTGGTGTCCATGAGACATTCAAAGAACTATATATGTTGAGTGGGTCTTCTATGGGGAATTTATAGAAGGATGCCCAGGATGAAAGGGCAAAGGTAGGTTACAGTCTTAGAGTACTAGAAGTTCCACAGCATTTCAGAATTGGAAGGGTCTTCACTGTCCAATTGGTCCAACTTGTACCTGAACAAGTATTCCATGTGCAGCATCCTAGCTAAGTGTTTTTCCAAATTTTGCTTGTAGAACTCCAGTGACAGGGAACCTACTAACCCCTAAGGCAACCTATTCCACTCTAAGAATCCTCTAATTACTGGGAAGTGTTTCCTTATATCAAGTGTAAATCTAAATTTTTTGCAACTTCTATCCACTGCTCCTAGTTCTACCTTTTGAGGCCAAACAATAAATCTAATCTCTCTTCTATACGATATTGTTGTTATTCAATGTAGTTGTTGTTCAGTCCTTTCAGCTGCATAGGTCTCTTCTGGACCCCACTTGGGGTTTTCTTGGCAAAGATACTGAAGTGGTTTGTCACTTCCTTCTCCAGCTCATTTTACAGATAAGGAAACTGAGAAAAGCAGGGTTAAGTGACTTGTCCAGGGTCACACAGCTAATAAGTGTCTGAGGCTAGATTTGAACTCAGGAAGATGAGACTTCCTGACAGCAGGCCCAGTGCTCTATCAATCATGCTGCATAAGAGCCTGTTGAAGATTATCTCTTTGAAGACTGCTATTGCATTCCCCTGGAGTCTTTCTTCTCCAGGCTACCTATATAGGCCCTGATTGCTCTCTTCTGGATGCTCCTCTCTCCCCTTCCTAAAATGCAATACTTAGAAATGAACGCAATACTCCAGATGTACTATCCAGACCATTCACTGAAGTAGGGCTAAAAGCTATTGTTGAAAACAAAGTACCTCTTGACCTAGTGAAAGCATTAATTGATCTAACCACTAGAGGTCAGGATGTTCCAAGGGAAAAACCAGCCCTACATGTTAACACTATTTTTACCTGCATTAGGATCAGGGTCAGATACTCTCCATCTTTTTTTAGGCCCTTCCTAAAAACCATAGATCTGGAGAGCTTTAGAAGACTGAGAGAATGTGGAGAGGGGGAAATGGAGTATTCCGCTTTTCTTCCATCATTTCTTTTACTAGCTTCTTTACTGGATTTGGTGCATCTGCCTCTATTCTAGCCTCCTCCCCTATGTACACACACACACACACACACACACACACACACACACACACACACACACATCCCCCCCCCCCTTGGGTGATACCTTGTGTGGGAGAGGGTGAGATATCTAAAAATAATGCTTAAAATGTTAAATTTTAAAAATCATTTAAAGCTCAGTTATGATTTCCATTTAGGGCAATGATGGTAAACCTATGGAATACATGCCAAAAAGGGCATGCAGAGCCCTCTCTGTGGGCACACCTATAATCACTTGCTAGAGTTCATTACTAGAAAGCCAGAAGGACTTTCCCCTTCCCCTCTCCATGTACCTGAGGACACTCTTCACTTCCCCCACTCTTCTGCCCAGCAGCCAGTGGGAACCCTTCCTCTCTCCCCATCTGGGGTAAGGTGGGGGGTTGCTGCTGTTGAGACTGTGGTGAAGGTAATTCCCATGATGAGGCTGGAGAGGAGCTAGGTTTGAGAGGAATTGNTACATGTGTCATTGATCAAGACCTATTTCCATATTATTGATATTTTAGGCTAAGTTCATAAAAAGAGTTCTCTCTCCCTCCCTCCCTCCTTCCCTCTCTCTCTCTCTCTCTCTCTCTCTCTCTTTTCCTCTTTCTCTCTTTCTCTCTCTCTTCTCAATCCATTATTGCCCCATAGGATTCTGGGTAGGAGTTCTACTAAAGCAGCTGTCTGGACTATTTCATTTTTATGTTTACAAATGCTAACCTTGGACAAAGCCCCATCAGAATGCAAGATTTTGCCCTGGGGAAGGGTTCCTGAGATGAACTTCTCTCAGAGGGGCCTGTTTTCCATGACCTCCTCCTTGGGTATTTCCATTCCAATAACACTGCCCTAATTCCCTCTGCTCAGCCTCCCGGATTTCCCCTTCTTTATTATACTTGGTTCATTTCCTAGGATTAGTTCTAAAGCAGCTTGCCTCCAGATTGCTTTGCTTTACAATTCTCCCAAATGTCCAGTGTACAAACGAGTTCCTTTAGTCACCATTAAAGCAATCAGATCAGCCCCCCTGAGTAGCATCAGGCCCTGCAGCAACTTCCCAAGAGCCAGCCATTCTCCCTGCTCCTAGCGACTCTACACTCCCACTAGACATTGAAAAATTCAAAACAACTTGGAAAACTGCAGAAGGGTCAACCATGCCAAATACCCTGCAGAGCTTTTCCCTTCCTAAACCCTTGTCTTTTGTCAGATCATCCCCACCTCCCTTATTCTGCTTGTCCCTTGGGTGAACTTTGCATCTGGAAGTCCCCCACCATGTACTCCAAGCTCCATACAAATGGAATTACTCTCTGTCTCCCCAAAAGCCTTGTAGTCTCCCTTCTCTGTCTCTTGGCTTTCACTGTTCCTCAGTGTCTGGAACATCCTCCCTACCCTCTCCTTGGCTAGATGCCCACTCATCCTTTAAAGCTCATCTCAAGTGTGGGAGACCTCTTTCAGGAAGCTTTCCCTGATCTTAGTGATAAAGATTTTATCCCTCTGGATTTGGCAGAGCCCTACAAATGCATTTATATATTATTGTGCATTGGGGTTACCAGAATAATTTCAGTTAGCCTGTTAAGTCAGTAAACATTTATTAACAGCCCACTATATACCAAACACTGTATGCAGCACCAAGGATGCAAAAGAAGACAAAGTATAGTCTTTGTCCTTGAGGAGCTCCCAGTCTAATATGTACCAGGCATTGTGCCAAATGCTTTACAATGATTACCTCGTTTGACCCTTACAATAACACTGGGACGTAGGTGCGATTGTTATCCCCAATTATATAGTTGAGGCAATAACGTCACATAGCTAGACCACCTATCTGAGACTCTATTTGAACTTGGGTCTTCCTGATTCCATGCTCAGTATTCTATTCACTACTTTTGTCATTGTTCTGTCATTACAGCCATGACCTGGTCATTTGGAGTTTTCTTGGCAGATACTAGAGTGGTTTTTCATTTCCTTTTCCAGCTCATTTTATAGACGAAGAAACTGATGATAGAAAAAGGGGGTAAGGAAGAAATAGCATTTATATAGTAAGTGCCTACTGTGTGCCAAGCACTGTATTGGGTGCTTTACAAATATAATCTCATTTGAAAGGCAAAGAAAGGCAATACACAATCCCTGCCTTCAAGGAACTCACAGTCTAAGAAGGGAAATGAATGAACAACTATGTACAAATAAGATATATACAGGATAAATTGAGGATAATCAGCAGGGAGAAGGCACTAGAGCTGTGTTGGCAAATCTATGGCACGTGTCATAGCATGCCAGAGTGTGCCAGAGGGACTGCTCCCTTCCCTCTCTCCACATGAGCCTGAGGATATTTCTCTGCCCAGCAGCCCAATAGGAGCACTGCCTCCCTCCTCTGTCTGGGGTATGGTGTGGGGGGCTCAAGTGCAGTATGAGGGTGGCAGTTTAGGCACTTGATTTCTAAAAGGTTTGCTATCACAGCACTAGAGGGAAATAGAAAAAAAAAGCTTCTCTTATTCTAAGTGACTTGGCCATGGTCACACATTTCTCTCAGACTGGATTTGAACTCATAAAAATGAGTTTTCCTGACTCCAGACTTGGCACTCTAACCAATTTGCCACCCAACTAACCTAAGAGTGTCTTGTTTCCCTTCTAAACTTTAAATTTACATAAAAGCAGGTGTTATGCTTTTTTATCTAAACTTTGTACTTCTTCCAAGTCCTAGCAGAATCCTTTGCACACAGTAGGGACTTACTAAAATGAGTATTTGTTTCCGGGTTAGACTAGATAAGCACCAAGACCCCTTATAATTGATATTCTGTGATAAATATCTCTTAAATTGATTTAAATTTAGTCCTCAGGATTAGTCTAGGGTCAGCAGACTTGGGGAATCTCTACTTAACCTGTTGACAGTCTCCATGATCATAAAATGTCCTCATTTCTCACCTGGTTGCACTTTCTCTTACTGACTTCACCTCCATGCCCCAGGCAGCTCATTACTGGAATAACCTTATGATCCAGTAAAATTTCATCAGCACTCATATTCTTCCTCACTGCTCTCTGCCCTTCTGAATGAAGGATGGGACCATGAATTCCAAACTTCCATTTAAAGAGAAAGCTCAGATGTCTCCTCATTTCTTATCTGGCTAAACTACTTTGAGACTTCTCTGAAAGATTTCTCAATCATTCCATTTTTCTCCTCTTTCCTTCCTCTTCCACTTTTCAGCTCCCTTCTGTGTTTTTGTCTTTCCCCATTAGATTTTAAATTTCTTAAGTCCAGGGACTGTCTTTATTTTTTTTTCTTTTCATGTTGTATCCCCAGAGTTGATCCGTGTTTAATAAATGTTTACTGACTATTAAAAACAGGTAAATTGTTCATTTTTTCAGTAATGTCCAATTATTCATTACCCCCTTTGGGGTTTTCTTGGCAAAGATGCTAGTGATTTGTTGTTTCCTTTACCATCTCATTTTACAGATGAGGAAACTGAGGTAAAGAGGGTAAAGAGACTTGCCCAGTCAGTATTGGAGCCAATCCACACACAACTACTACCTGAAGCTGAATTTGAACTCAGGTCTTCCTTATTCTAGAGTAGGCACTCTATCTACTGAACTTCCTAGCTGCCCTATTGAAAATATGCACTTCTAGAATTATGAATCAAAAGCACTTAAGTTCAAGAAATCCTCTTTCTTTTCCCTTCTCTTTGGCATCTTTTGTGGAGTTAATGCCTTTGTGGCAAGTGATAATAATGCTAGAATCAGGGATAGAGAGGCATTTTCAGCCTTGTTGAACCTAGACAGCAAAAGGTCATAGAATTTGGAGCTGAAAGTAGTCTTGGAGATTACCTTGTCCTCATTTCACAGATAAGAAAACTGAGACCCAAAGCCACATAGAGATAAAGGAACAAAGCTGAGATCTCTGCTGAATCCAAGAGTCTTTCTTTGACACCAACTATTCCCCACTTAGGGCAAGCCTGCTTTAGAGTGAATGTTTGTCATTCAGCCCATGACTCTCCATTCTACAGTTTCATTTTCAAAGCTTTCAGAGCAGAGCATCAAGTGAATGATAAATGAGCAATGACTGCTCCACCAATTCCTGAGCCCTGTCCAGCACACCTCCAATGTGCATGCACCACACACCCATACCTGCACATCCTTCCTAGCAAAAAGGCTCCACAGAACAAGAATCAGCCATTCTAGAAACTCTGACTCGGGCAATCACAGACATGCTCTAATGCAGTTCTTGCCACTCAAGGCATTCAATTAAAATCAATTGTTCTTAATCCTAACCTCCATAAAGCAGAACCCAGGGAGTATATGGCTGCCCTAAAAGGCCAGCAGAGACTCGGGCATCAGAAGAATTCTCCTTTATGTAACACTTCTCAATTTATAAGCTCCAGGAAGTAAGTATCTGATGTTTGTTTTTCACCTTCTGCCTAGAGGACGATTTATGCTTCCCTTTATCTATGGGTGGTGGTTTGGAGTATGAAAGAATAGGAGAATAATTACAGGATCTTAGATCTACAGTGACTCACAGGGGTCTTAGTGGTTAAATAATCCAACTTCTTTTTTTTGCAAATGAGGAAACTGAGGTCCATTGAGGTTACATAAGGCCATCAAAAAAACATTTATTCTAAATAGATGCAGAAAAAGTCTTTGACAAAATACAACACCCATTCCTGTCAAAAACACTAGAAAGTATAAAAATAGAAGGACCTTTCCCAGCTGTGTGACCCTGGACAAGTCACTTGACCCCCATTGCCTACCCTTATCAATCTTCCACCTATGAGACAATACACCGAAGTACAAGGGTTTAAAAAAAAATTTAAAAAAAATAGAAGGACCCTTCCTCAAAATAATAAACAGTGTATCTTTAAAACCATCAACAAGTATCATCTACAGTGGGGACAAGTTAGAAGTCTGCCAGATAAGATCAGGAGTGAAGCAAGGATGCCCATTATCACCTCTATTATTTAATATTGTTCTAGAAATGCTAGCGGTAGCAATTAGAGAAGAAAAAGAAATTGAAGGGATTAAAGTAGGCAGTGAGGAAACTAAATTATCACTCTTTGCAGATGATATGATGGTCTACTTAAAGAATTCTAGAAAATCAACTAAGAGGCTAGTAGAAATAATTAACAACTTCAGAAAATTTGCAGGGTACAGGATAAATCCACATAAATCATCAACATTTCTATATATCTCCCACAAAATTCAGCAGCAGGGGTTAGAAAGAGAAAGAGAAATCATTCTAGACAATATAAAATATTTAGGAATCTTATCTGCTAAGACAAACACAAGAATTATATGAACACAAGTACAAGACACTTTTCACATAATTAAAACTAGATCTAAAAATTGGGAAAGCATTAATTGCTCCTGGGTAAGACAAGTTAATATAATAAAAATAATAATCCTACTCAAATTAATCTATTTATTCATTGCCATACCTATCAAATTACCAAAAATCTTTTTTATAGAATTAGAAAAATTATAGCAGAGTTCATCTGGAAGAACAAGAGATCAAGAATATCAAAGGAAATAGTGAAAAAAAAATGTGAAGGAAGGTGGCCTTGCAGTACCAGATCTTAAACTGTACTATAAAGCAGTGGTCATCAAAACAATGTAGTACTGGCTAAGAGACAGAAGGGTGGATCAATGGAATAGACTAGGGGTAAATGACCTCAGCAAGATAGTGTTTGATAAATCCAAAGATCCCAGCTTTTGGGACAAGAATTCACTATTTGACAAAAACATTTGGAAAAATTGGAAGACTGTATGGGAAAAATTATGTTTAGCCCAACATCTTACATCCTATACCAAGATAAATTCAAAATGGGCAAATGACTTAAATATAAAGAGTGAAATAATAAATAAATTAGGTGAACATAGATTAGCATACTTGTCAGATCTGTGGGAAAGGAAGGAATTTAAGATCAAGCAAGAGATAGAAAAAATTACAAAATGTAAAATGAATGACTTTGATTATATCAAATTAAAAAGTTGTTGTATGAAAGAAACCAATGCAACCAAAATTAGAAGGAAAGCAACAAACTGGGAGGAAAATTTTATAACAAAACTCTCTGACAAAGTTTTAATTCTCCAAATATATAAGGAACTAAGTCAAATTTACAAAAAATCAAGCCATTCCCCAATAGACAAACTTCAAGGGACATGAATAGGCAGTTTTCAGATGAAGAAATTAAAACTAGCAATAATCACATGAAAAAGTGTTTTAAATCTCTCCTGATTATTGAATTGCAAATCAAAACTCTGAGGTACCACCTTACACCTAGCAAACTGGCCAATATGATAGCAAGGGAAAGTCATAAATGTTGGAGAGGATGTGGCAAAATTGGGACACTAATGCATTGCTGGTGGAGTTGTGAGTTAATCTAACCATTCTGGAAGGGCAATTTGGAATTATGACCAAAGGGCTTTAAAAGACTGCCTGCCCTTTGATCTAGTCATACCACTGCTGGGTTTGTACACCAAAGAGATAAGGAAAAATATGTGTACAAAAATATTTATAGCCATGTTCTTTGTGGTGGTAAAAAAAACTAGAGCAAGAAGGGTTGTTCATCAATTGGGAAATGGGTGAATAAATTGTGGTATCTGTTGGCGATGGAATACTATTTTGCTAAAAGGAATAATAAACTGGAGGAATTCCATGTGAACTGGAATGACCTCCAGGAATTGATGCAGAATGAAAGGAGCAGAACCAGGAGAACATTGTACACAGAGACTAATGAGTTATGGCAAATCAAATGTAATAGGCTTTTCTACTAGCAGCAATGCAATGACCCAGGATAACACCGAGGAACTTATGAGAAAGAACACCATCCACATCCAGAGAATGAATTGTGGGAGCAGAAATGCAGAAGAAAAACATATGATTGATCACATGATTCAATGGAGATATGATTGGGGTTTTGACATTAAAAGATCACTCTATTGCAAATATGAACAACATGGAAATAGGCTTTAAACAATGATACATGTATAATCCAGTGGAATTGCTTGTCAGCTCTGGGATGGAGGAAGGAAGAGGGAGGGAAATACTGAATGAAAATCATGAATCATGTAACCATGGTAAAATGTTCCAAATAAATAAATAAATAATTGGAAAACAATTTTATTAAGCACCCACTTACTACCAGGTACTATGCTAAGTGCTAAGGATAGAAAAGGTGGTGGGGAGAATAGAAAGAGAATTGATATAGTGAATACCTACTGTGTGCCAAGCTTTATAAATAGGATCTCACTTGAAAGGCAATACACAATCCCTGCTTTCAAGGACTCACAGTGTAATAGGGGAAATGAGCGAACAACCATGTACAAATAAGATATATATGGGATAGATTGAGGATAGTCAACAGGAAGAAGGCATTAGAAGTAAGGGAGATAGAAAGGTTCTTTTACTCTTTTAAAAATAGTTTCTCTTTTATTTTTTATAAAGATTTTTTATTTACCATTTACAGGTAATAACAAATTTCTGAAGTTATACAATCCAAATTGTCTCCCTCCCTCCCAGAGCTAGCAGCAATAGCAATTCCATCAGGGTCATACGTGTATTATCTTGCAAAACATATCTCCATATTGTTAATTTTTATAAGAGAATTATCATATAAAATCCAAACCCCAAAACAGAAACCCAAAGAAATTAAAGTGAAAAATCACATGCTTTCATCTGCATTCCAACTCCAACAGCTCTTTCTCTGGAGGTGAAGAGTATTCTTTGTCATAAGTCCCTCGGAATTGTCCTAGATCATTGTATTGCTGAGGCTTCTCTTATTCCAAGTGACTTGGCCATGGTCACATATTCCTCTGACTTCAAGCACAATGGTCTTTTCAGGGTGGCAAGATGCCTCACAAACATAGCCAATAGGGGCAGCTAGGTGGCACAATGGCACGCTCAGCTTGCTAGAGTCTAAAAAGTTGTTTTTTAGTTGTTTCAGTTGAGTGACTCTTCATGACCCAATTTGGGATTTTCTTGGCAGAGATATTGGAGTCGTTTGCCACTTCCTTCTCCAGCTCATTTTTTTAACAGAGGAGGAAACTGAGGTAAATGGTGTTAAGTCACTTACCCAGGGTCATGTAGCTTGAAGTCAAGAAAATTCTTCCTGATTCCCAACCAGGCATTGCATCCACTGTGCCATCGAGCTTCTCTAGTGGAAAACCTGAGTTCAAATCTAGCCTTTGATGCTTCCTAGCTATGTGACCCTGAGCAAGTTATTTAAAACCTCTGCCCAGTTTCCTCAAAAGGTAATATGAGGATGATAATAGCACCTCCATCCTAGGGTTGTCACGAAAATCAATTGAGATAATACTTGTAAAAGCACTAAGACCAGGTGCATGTATTAAGCACTAAATGAACTTAGCTATTATTATTAATAATTATCATTATTTCTATAGCAGTACCTAAAAATTATTCAGGTAGCCCTATGAAGGATGGATGGGGGGCAGGAAGGCTGGTTAGGGGGTCATTATAATCATCAAAACAGTGGCAGTGGGAGTGGAAAAGAGAGAGAGCTCAGCAATAACAGTAAATAAGATAGGAAAGTCACAACCTGGAAGATTATAATGGTGGCTTCTAAAGTTTGGGGAATTTTCAGGCATTTTCACGTCCCTGAAAGCTCCGGCGCCAATCAGTGCACCTGCTGAAATGGCTGGGGGGGGGCCTCTTCACTATACTGTACTTAACATTTACAAAGAGCTTTGAACAAGGAATACTCCACAGATGCTGTCTTTATTACAGCAAAAAAGACATTTCGGTTAACCTACTTTCAAAAATCTCTTTCTTTCCAGGGCCTGCAAGTATAACCAGGCACTCAGCCTCCTTATGAGAAGCCAGCCATGAGCCCATAGACATAGAGCATCTGGCTGGGGGATCAGCAGGGCCTCAGCTCTTAGCTGGGCTCACAAAGTCTCACTGGCTTACGCTGAGCACGTCCTTAACCTTCCTGTGCCTCCAAGTGGAAAATAGAAACCGGGCTCTCTATCTGTCTTAGGGGAGATTCTGAGAATATACGAAGCTCAAAATCAGGGTCTCAGATTTGCCACTTATGAAAAAAGTTGGGAAAAACATGTTTCATCAGCAGAAGGGGGACCAGCAGGGGCATGGTAAGGACACGATGCTTTTGTTTAATGGTCTAACCCTAGTAATTATTACAAGAAAACACGTGAGGGTCTAGCGCCCCATGGAAGCCTTTCTCTAGAATGAATGACCTGCCCAGAATTGCCCCCAAAGGGATCATATTTGCAGGTTTCCATAGGAAAATTGTCTTCTTTCTTTAACTCTTCCATTTAGTCTTTATTAAAAGTAAACAATCCTTTTTCTTTTCGCATAATCTACTAAGGGTGAGAGTTCAAAAATGAAAGCATTTTAAAAAAATGGATTTAAATTCTGGAACCAGGTTAAAGTATTTTTTTAATGCCATATCTTAAGCTACTTGTATTTGGGAGGAACAAGAGCAGGATTTCTGCCATTGTTCTCTTGATACCTTTCGACTGTCTAAGGAAAGACAAGACAATGTAAACAGGCAGGAAGCTGGATAGGGAGCCCAGGAGAAAAGGCAGGGAAAAAGAAAAGATGAGCTAAAATGTGCAAAATAAAAAGAATTTAGGAAAGGAATCATAGGGAAATGATTCCCAAGGTTTAAATCAATATCAAGAATTTAGTCTGTATCTTTTATGTGGAAGGTACTCTGAGGGCACTGGAGATATAAAGAATAAATAGAAAACAGCCCTTCTTCTCAAGGGTCCTGTGTTCTAGTGGAGGATACAACTTTACAGATAACTAATCACATGATAGTCTGAGAAAAGGGAAAGTACTAATACCTCAAAGACCAGATGATCCTGAAGTTGGAGCTAAGGAGACCTTAGAGATCATCTAGTCTAACCCCTTTATTTTATGAATTGAAACCAGGAAAGGTTTCCTGGGAGAGGTAGTACTTCACGTTAGCTTTAAAGGAACCTGAGAATTCTAAGAGAAAAAGGCAAAGAAGTGATGCACTTCGAATGTGGAAAGAAACCTAGAAGGCTGGAGACAATACCAATTTCAAGAAAGAGCAAGTATGCCATTTTGGCTTTAATGTAGAATAAAGGGAAATATCATGAAACCAGTCTGGCAAGTGAGGCTATAGATTGGTCAGGGCTTTAAAATAAGACTAACCTGAAGAGTTTGCTTTTTTTTTTTTTTGAAAGCTGAAAGGGAGCCACTGAGGATCCCTGAGTAAGGGAGTAGCATAGACCTGTGCTTTCAGAGAATTATTTTGACAGCTGGATAATGTGAACAATGAGAAGAAGAAAAAGGAGAATTGTAAGAAGACTACTTCAATAGATGGGCCAAGAAGTGATGAGGGACTTAAAGAGGATACTGGCTCTGAGTGAATAAAAGGGTAAGGATGTGAAGAATGTTGTCAAAATTTAGCAACTGACTATATCTGGACAGGAAATGAAAATGAAAAGTCAAGGAAGTCAAGTCCAGGACCTGGAAGGGACCTCCTTTGTTGTTATTTAGCCATTTCAGTCATGTATGACTCTTTGTGACCCCATTTGGGGTTTTCTTAGCAAAGATACTAAATGGTTTGCCATTTCCTTCTCCAGTTTATTTTACAGATCAGGAACTGAGGCAAACAGGGTTAAGTGACTTGTCCAGGGTCACACAGTAAATGAGGCCAGATTTGAACTCAGAAAGATGAGTCTTCCTGATTCCAGGCCAGGTACTCTATTCATTACTAGGAGGGACCTCAGAGGTTATCTAGTACAATATCTCTCATAATTTTTATAAGTGAAGAAATTTGAGCCTAGGGAATTTTACTTGTCCAAGGTCTTATAGATAGTAAATGTAAGAAGCAGAACTTGAAATCAGGTTCTCTGATTCCTAAGGTCAACCCGCTTATAAGGAGTAACCGGGATAGTGTCATAGTAGTTCCCTGAACAGAAATAGGGAAGTTTAGAGGAAGGACAGGTTTAGGGGAGGAGATAATTAACTTGATTTGAGATGTATTGAGTTTGAGATGTCAGTGAGACATCCTGATGGAGCTGTCCAGAAGGAAGTTGGTGATATGGCAAGATGAGAGCAAATAAAGACTACATATTTAGGTCTGAGATCAATGTTCAAAGAAATCATGACCTGATCCACAGTGCCTGATGAGAACACTGAGAGGATCTAGAAAGAAAAGGAGGTCAAGGATAAAGCTTTAAGCGATACCACAATCAGGGAGCAAAGAAGAATGAATGGTGAGACAGGAGAATCAAGAGAAAATAAAAATCATAAAAGCCAAGGGAAAAAATAGCACCCAGGACGAGGAGGTGATCAATAGTGTCAGAAGCTGAAGAAGTGAAAAATGGCTTTAATTGCAAAAAGTAATAATTAAGAGATTCTTGGTAATTGTTGTAGTAGACCTGGGGCAGTTTGAGTTAAGCATCACTTCTATCTCCATCCTATCATTGAAGGCTGTTGTGAGCTAGAACACTACGTGTAGCTACTAGACCAGGACAATGTGTTAACTTAATCCCTAGGTGGATTGGCAGCTCTAGAGCCTTTGCTCAATGAGTACATAAAAACCAATACATGTTCCACCAGAAAGCCTCAGAGACTTCTAGTCAATCGTTGGTTTACATGTAGTAAAAAAGTATCAATGACCTACTGTCCACTGATTGAACAATGCCTGGCCACGGAGCTCATCCCTTTCAAAATGTGACATTGGAAGGTTTCACAGTAAATTTTCTCATGAAACACACCAACCTATAGCCAAGCCACCTCTCAATGAGCTTGTCCACAACTGTAATGCCCAGGGAGGAGGAGGAAGGGGGCTACAGGGGAGGGGAAAAAAAGCAGGAAAATACACATGCTTTCAGGAATGATTTTGTTCAATTTGTGCAAGTGGAAACGATTTTCCTTAGATGTGATTGGTTAGAGGATTCGAGTCTTTACTTCAATCTTCTCTTCGGTCTGCAGTGTGTCAGGATCCATGGGGGCCACACAGTGGGTCACAAAATTGCCTCTGGCCCTCCACTATATATGGACTGGAGGAAATGCCATGTTTCTTCAGAAATCTGCCCTAAGACTGCTCCTTGTTTGAGGAGGACATTACCGCCCTTGTTGATGGCAATCTTAGTGTTATCCATGGAACCAGGGAAATTAAATGAAATGTAGTCATGTGGCTGAAGTCATACCAATGAAGACAAATGAATGGATGCCTCGAGCCACCATGTCCTTCTTCCTGAGCTCCCTGGCTGTGTGTGCATGACAACCGGAGAGATGGGACGAAGACTTCTCATGGAAGCCCTTTCCTTGTGGGCTTACTCACTCAGTATATTTTTTTTTCTTAAAAACCTTTATCTTTTATCTTGGAATCAATTCTAAAAGTATTGGTTCCAAGGCAGGAGAACAGTGAGGGCTAGACAACAGGAGTTAAGTGACTTGCCTAGTGTCACACAGTTAGGCAATGTCTGAGGACAGATTTGAACCCAGGACCTTCTGTCTCCAGGTGTGGCTCTCAATCCACTGAGCCACCTAGCTGCCCACCTTGGTATATCTTTATTCAGCTAATTGCTTACCTGAATATTCAGGCTCTGAATGGTCTGATGCAATGAAGTAGGAACCACTGCTGGGAGAATAATCTTAGAGGCAGCACTGATGGGATTAGAAACCAGATTACAAGTCATTGAATGGGAAAGTCAGGACCTGGAAGCAATACATCTGGATGGCTTTTTATAAGACTTTAGCTATAAATGAGAGGAGAGGTATAAAGTGTCAATGGGAGGAAAGCTACAAGTACTATGCTATGATACCTGTCACATCCACATAGGAAAAATGTGTTAGCAATCTCAGAGTGTAACAATTAAGGTAAAGTGGAAAATTGTAGAAGATAATCTAATTAAGCAACTTCAGTTTATATCCACTTTTATGCCTCTGTATATTCTGTATAACTATATTCTCTGTATGTAAACCCATTACATAAGCAGTATTTTAGTGATAGGTTGTAAGAAATAATCCCAATTATTAATTTATTGAATAATTATGTATGAGAATCCATAATCAATAATCACATTGTGAGGAAAATAACAAAGAAAATCCCCTGAAATGCCCTGGCAAGGTATTCTTGCCAAGGGGAGTTGTGTGCATGCCCCCAGTGTCCTGGAATGTGTCCAGACACCATGATATCTCAGTTGGCTTTGAAGCTACAAGAGTGACCTTAGTTCTTACCATATATGGAATGGATCATTACTTCACGGAGATAACAAAAAGACGTGACCTTCTTGAAGGAGACTTTCTAAAAGATGAAAACTGATTGGCCCTTCTGAAAAGAAATATTCTGACACCTCTTTTTGAGGGTGGGATCTGTGCAATTTTACCATTTGATAGATGAGTTTAGTGTCTTTGGCTGATCTGGGACAGGTCTGGGTCTTGACATTTTGTAATTTGTAACTCTCTACAATAAAGTGTGAGTATGGCTCACATAATTGCTTCCCAGTATTTAATTTTCGTTTTTATAACACCATGGTAGAAAAGGTCCTGGACAAGATACTAAAAGGTCCCATTCCCCATCCCTTCTATCAGCTAGTTCTATTGTCTAACATTGGGTAAGATATTTAATTTTTCAGAACTCCCTCAGTTTCCTTTCCTGAAAAAATCAAATTGCTGACACAAACACTCCTGTGGACAATTAGTTGGAAGAAACCTCCTTATTTTACAGATAAACAGAGTCTCAGAGAGAGGAAGTGATTTGCCCAATGTCACATAATTAGTAGAACAAGGATTAGAATTAGGTCCTCTGATTCTCAAGTCTAGTACTTTTTTAAAACTTGATCTCTTTCCTGCCCACCCCAAATGAACGAAAACAATGCATTCTTGGGATATACATGAACATCTCGGTATCCATTCTCTATGTATTTAGTCTGCAGGGTGTCATTTATTTTATTTTATTTTATTTTTTATCTCTGAAGTCATAAGATGATACTGTGTGAAGGAAACCATTGAGTGGATTAGGTCACAGGGACAGAATGGAGGCTGGGAAAAGGCAGCAAGAGATCACTAGACAGGGGACAGGTCGAATGTCCCTTGGACTGCACCCCCTGGGCCACCCAGGCAAAATAGAAAGCCACAGTTAACTCCCAAGATGTGATGTGTGAGAGTTAGTGGATGGAGAAAAAGTTTGATAAACTGAGGCAAGGGTAGATTTCAGGCTCTTCTCTTCCATATTTGTTGCTGGCTGGACTTCCCTGTGTTAAGGCTAGGGAGCCCTAATGGTAGCCACAGAATAAGCAAGCTAAATGGAGCAGCAAGGGAAGTAACCCTCCTATTTTTCCCATTTTTCCCCCTACTACTTTTGATTTAATAAAATTATTAATTTATGGCCAGTCTAATAATTTTCCCTCTTATAGTACTATAAGGGAGGTATAATATTCCATAAGATTTATCCAGTGAGGCACTCACTCTGGCAAGGTAAATGCCAACTTGTTGGAGGCCATGGAGGGCTGAGTAGATGTCTAATGGATTCAATCTCAATCGAAGTGCTTGAACCTTTTATTGCTATTCTGGCTTTATACCAGAGGGAACCAGTAAATCATCTTGATATGATTTAACCCAAATGCCTTCTCAACATCCACCCGTTTTCTTTTCTTTGCAATTTGGGCAGCTGCGAGTAGGGAAAAAGGTGAATTAGTTGGGTTTTGAATAACTGATCTCCTACTTAAAAGATTTAAATCAATATGTTATTTCTTACAGCAAAAATCCAGTCTGAGATTCAATTCATATACTTGAAAAACAATCAGATTCATTAGTAAATCTTTGAGATATTCAAGCTGGCATTTCAAAAATACTTGAGAATTGATAAGAACTTGAGGCTAAAAATCTTAGTCTTGATTTCAGAATAGAGAAAGTACATTTCAAGTGAGTGTCACAAAGAAGGCAACATCTTCTAAGCCTAAATGTCAAGCTATACTTAGATTTTTTTCAGGAAGTATAAGGCTATAAAATTCTTTCATTGCTTGAATTCTATTTAAATTACTTTTTAGGATAGAAAAGTCAAATCATAGCTTAAAATATTAAATGTTTTTGATGTCACTTACATGGTAAATACCACCTGGTATGTTTTTAGATTCTTCTCAAAATTCAGATTTTCATAACTTTTTTTTTCATGGTAATTCATTCCGTAATGCACCAACTCTCACTAATCATGATGATGCATTTGGAACTAATTACCCAGTCACAAGTGCACTGGGTGAAAGCAGAGCAGGATTCTTAGATATATCATATATGCAAATGTTCAACACAGACAGCTATTGTGTTTTTTTGCAAACAGATGGCCAGGTGACAGCTCTGTGAAGAAGCTGTACTTTGCAGGCAAATCTTTTCATAATCTAATTATCCATTGAGATGAGCCTGCAGGCTACCCCACACCGTCAAATATGTTCTCAGAGTCTTTGGATCCACTGTAATACTGCAGAAACCAGACAAGCTCTGGACTTCAATAAGTAGTTAGATTAGGATTGTTTGCTTTTAGGATTGTTTGCTTTTAGAACACCGTGCATGAGGAAATTATCCAAACCTTGGTCTGAAGGTCAAGAGGTCCAAGTTCTCTGGGTAGCTTCCTCTTCATCCTTGGGCACATGCTTATATAATCAGAAAGATCCATGAGTGACTGATTGTTCTTTCAAACTGAATACACATGAAGATGGCACAGATGAGGAAACAGGTCAGTATTCAAACCCAGGTTAAAAGGATTTAAAACCAGACGGGATTATTGAGGCCATATAATTCAATTTCCACATTTTACACAAGTGGAAAATGAAGAGCAGGGAAGTACAGCCACTTGCCTGGGGTCCCATAAGTTGTAAGTGGCAGAATCAGGATTTGAACCCAAGTACTAGGATACTAGATTAAAAGCTGGAAAGGATCTTAGAGGCTATCAGTCCAGTGGAGCCAAACTCAAGTAGAAACAGGGGGTACTAAATCTTACATAAGGATCCCTGCAAGCTGCATATTGACTTAGAAAGTCACAGATTAACCTTATCTATGTTATAGTATGTATTTTTGTATCTATGTTATATATGTATTTTTATTTATTTTGCTAAATATTTCAGTTACATTTTAATCTGGGGCTATAGCATTGGCCCATAGGCTGCATATTTGACATCTCTGATTTAATCCAGTTCCCTTAAAGATATGGAAAATAAGGCCCCGAAAAGTTAAGGGACCTGCCAGATGTCACATAGGTAGTAAGTGGTAGAGTCAAGATTTGAACCAGATCTTCCTATTCCAAATCATCTACTTGTTCTTTAGAAGCAGCAAAAAAACAAACAAACAAACAAAAACCAACAAAAACCCAAGATGCTACAGTCATTGATGGAATAAAGCAGTTTGCATACCTGAAAGCTCTTGGGCTTTCCAAAGTCATTGTCCAAAAAGATCGACTTCCATTCTAATTGTTGTGCTGGGATCAAATAGAACTGCCTGCTACCAACACTTCCCAATGACTGACCCATAAGCACCATCATTATACTAGATTAGGTATAAAAGATTATTATTTTCTGCCTACGAACTTGTAGCTATTCCATTTCAAGCTTTAATATTAGCCTCCTCTTGTTTCCTCTTTGGGAAGCTCTTTTTTGCCAACCCAATAAGCCTATGATATTCTGCCTACAATAGACAAATATATACAATATAATATATGACTAAGTATTCAATAACAATTCTTATCCCCATTTTACAATATACAATATAACATTGAGAACTTCGCAAGATTTGTAAAAATGAAGGGCAACTACTCATTTCTAGTGATTCCTGGGTACAAATGATACTACCAGAAGAGTCCTAGGAAATATTGCTGAAGATTACTAGGTTTTCAGCAGGAAGATCTCCAGTCTCACATAAGTAATGGACTTAAGACATCTAGAACTGGATGTCCAGTAAATATCTTAAACATAGTATATCCAAAATAGAACTCAATGTCTTCCCTTCCAAACCCTCCCACCATTCCAACTTTCCCCTGTTACTGTCAAGGCACCACTATCCTCTCACTCCTACAAGTTCACAACCTATGAGTTAGCCTTGACTCCTCACTATCTCTCACCTCCTATACTTAATCTGCTGCCAAGGCTTATCAATTTGAAACAAATCTTGACTATGCTCCCTTCTCTTTTCTGATACTTCCACCACCCTGGTAGAGGCCCTGCTGGTATATGTATCTGTCTCACATTTCTCCCTACTCCAATCTGCCCTCTACAGTGATTTTTCTAAAGTGCAGGTCCATTCATGTCATCTTCCCTACTCAATAAACTCCATTTACTTCTTATTATCTCTAGGACAAAATGTATATAGTATATTCACCAAAATAGGTATCCTAGAAGAATAGCGGTGAGACATCCAGAAGTATACATCCAGAAGAAGAAATTAAAATCCAAGAAAAAAACCAGTAGCAAATTAGTAAATTCTATACAGTTAGGTGGCACATTGGACAGAACACTGAGTCTGGAGTCAGGAAGACATGAGTTCAAATTAATCAATAGATAAATGTTTATCAACCATCTGCCGCTTGCCAGGGACTGTAGGAAGCACTGGGGTTACATCTAAGGAGAGAAAGACAGTCTCTGCCCTCAAGAAATTTCCAATCAATTGGAAGGAGGCAACACACAAAAAGAATCTGAAATCCAGAGGGATAAGGGATAGTCTTGATCTTCCATTAAACAGATACTAACCAGAGTTGCCAATGGAAAACTGAGTTACTTGCAAAGTTCTGGACCCTTTGGGAGGATTTTATTGCTATATTCCACAGCTCTCCTATTAGAGGGGAGAGAGAGGTGATTTAGTGAAAGTGTCTCATTAAAAAGATGGTTAGTAAACAAATGGAAAAGGAAGTAATGTTTCCTGAGAGCCAGCATAGCTTTCTTAAGAACAGTTCATGCCACATGAACTTTGGGTCTTTTTCTTTGCTTCTTTCTTTGTGTCTTTGCTTCTTTCTTTTCTTTGTCTGTTTGTTTCTTTCTTTCTTCCAGTTATTAAATCACTAGATGAGGGAAATTCTCTGGTGATAGTTTTCGCAGATTACAGCAAAGCATTCCATAAAATATCATCCTATTTTTGTGGAAAAGATGGAGATGCACAGGCTAGATGTTAATATAATGGAACTTATTCAGAAATGGTCAAATGGTGGATGAACCACCAGTCTCAAAGAGTAATTGTTAACAGTTCAATGTCAACTTGTCAGGAGTCTTGAGTGGAGTCCCACAGGGAATTGTGCTTGGCAGGGTGTTGCTTGATATTTTTTCTAATGATTTGGATAAAAGCAAAGGTGGCATGTTTATGGCACAAAACTGGTGGGGAAACACATTGGGTGATGGTCAGAATCCAAAAAAAATCATGACAGGTGGGAGCAATGGGCTAAATCTAATATGATGGAACTGAAGGGGAAGGAGGAAACAATTATATATTTATATAGTGGCTACTATGTGCGAGGGACTATATAAGCACTTTATACAAAATGATCTCATTTTATCCTCACAACAACCTTCTAATGTTGGTGCTATTATCTCCATTTTATGGTGGAGGAAATTAAGGCAAACAGAGGTTAAGTAACTTGTCCAAGGTTACACAGCTAATAAGTACTGTGGCTGGATATGAATGCACCCTCCTGAATCCATGCTCAGTTTTCTATCTACTGATACCACCAGCTGCCTCTATTGACTAAGGATAAATATAAAGTCTTATACTTCACCTCATAAGTACAAAACAGGGTGGTGTGGTCACATATTAGGTTGATTTGAGAAAATCTGGCAATTTTTGTTGACTGCAAGTTCAACAGGAATAACTAGATGGTGCAGTGGATACAGCACTGACTCCAGAGATAGTAAATCCTGATTTCATATATGTCCTCAGACTCTTTGTAAGGAACTAAATTTATGGTTGGACTAAATATAAGAGAATGTGGTCACCAATTTTAAAATTAATACAGCTCAAGTCAAAATGACTTTTTAGCAGCTTTATTTACAAAAAGAAGGAAAGAGGGAAAGTAGAGAAATGTAAAAGGAGGGTATATCTAACGGAACACACTAAATATTTGTTCTGGTGCCTGGCTCCACTCTGGCAGGAGCTAGTTAACTCCTCAGCTGGAGGACCTGGCGGTCAATTAAGCAAGGGTTTCACCCACGTGGCCTCCTTTGAAAGGGAGGCCTCTCAGGTGCTAATCTCTTCAGAAGCCAGGAAAGGAGGGTCAGCTTTTTTCACTCACGCAATCCAAAGTCCAAAGGGAGAAGATCTAAGAGCAATCTTACCAGAAGTGGTTCAAGTCACCAGCCCCAGATCCTTCACGCTGAAGGTTCAGCCCAAAGACTGAAGACCTCTTGGACAGGAAATTCATCATCTTTCATAGTCCCTTTTTTTACATCACTTCCTGTCCCTTCCTCCACTTTACGGGGACCAATTGTAGTTTTTAAATTTGCTTAGTACTCCCTAGGGGGCAGTTAGTAGCTTCTTTAGTAAGTGGTTTTTCAACCTCCCCTATTCAAAGTTAAGTAGGGCTATCTTTGCTTTTGGTTGATTAAATTTAAAAGTAGGCAAGGAGAGAGTCAGTCCCATCTTCACACCTTACTATGTGACTATGGGCAATTCCATCTATTTTGCCTCGGTTTCCTCATCAGTAAAATGGGGGTAATAATAGCACAAACCCCCAGGGAAGATCAAATGAGATACTTGCTAAGTGCTTACCTATAGCAAAATGTCTGACACATAGTGTTATGTAAATGTTAATTATTATTATTATATAGTTAGAAGTGTAATGTGACAGTAAATTAGCTAATGAAACTGTAGAGTGAATAAGCACAGTATCTTCCAAAACTAAGATGAGAGTTCCCCTATACTTGGCCCAGTCAAATTACATCTGGGGTATTATGTGCAGTTCTGGGCATCATAGTTAATAAACTAGAGAATGTCTAGAGGAGAGCAACTAGGATAGAGAAGGACCTTGATTTTATGTCATTTGTAGACCAGTTGAAGGAACTGAAATTTTCATCTCTTGAGCAAGGATTCTACTTAACTCTGATTGGCATCGTAACTCAGAATCAGAAACAATGTGTGGAAACAGTTGAGTGGCAGATTTAGATTTAATGTCAGGGAAATTCTTTTAAGAACCAAACTGTCCAAAGTAGAACAGACTACTTCGAGTTAACGGCTTCCCCTCTCAATGGAGGTCTTCCAGTAGGCCACTTGTTGGGGAAGCCATTTCAAGTATACATAGGACTAAATGGTGAAGTTCCTTCAAAACACAATGATCTGACATATTTTCTTTCTTATGAAGAACTTTCAGGATGAACTAACCTTGGTATTAACCCTGGGAGGTGAACATGTAGGAGCTCCTCTCTGATCCTCCTTCATTTAAAAATAGTAACCAGAGAAGGCTCCTTATCATCACCTTCTCTACTACCTCCTTCTGCACACACAGCCTTGATCACCTCCAGAAACTTGTTTTCATTATTAAATCATCTCAGAAACTCACACTTCCTCAGATCATTTCCTACCCTGACTGCATGATTTCATCATGTCCTCAAGCTAGGTAATTCTCTTTTCTTCACTTTTTAGTTTCTTTTTTAGGTGTTTTCTTCCCCATTAGACAGTAAGCTCTTTGAGGGCAGAGGCTATCTTATGAATTTCTTGAAATCCTCAGTGCTAAGCCCAGTGCATGTCACATAGTAGAGACTTCATGTTTATTGATTCTGATGCTAAATAATAAAGACCAGACTAGATCAGAAGAATAAAAATTATCCTGGAATACTTAAAATTCATTGCTTACAACTTTGATGACTTCTTTTAAAATTTTTTCCCATGGTTACATGATTCTTATTTTCTCCCTCCTCCAGGAATTGACAAGTAATCAATTTTGATGACTTCTATTCCAGAGTGACAACTCTTGGATGAAGTTTGGGTAAAAGGTTTCCATGAATCTCAACTTTGTGATATATGATATGTATGTAAATACAAACATATATGTGTGGATTTATGTATAATTGAATCTGAATTTAGTAGAAAAGGTATAGTCACTTGTGTGATTCTAATATTCTCTTCCTAGTTGGTTTCCTTAATACTACTATCTTCTATCTCCACACAACTGCCCAGATAACCAGTTGAGTTGCCTGCCATTCTCATTTTGTTGTTGTCTTCATTGTTGTTTTTCCAGTCACGTCTTACTCTTTATGACCCCATTTAGGGTTTTCTTGGCAAATATTGGAGTGGTTCAGTGTTGCCTTCTCCAGCTCATTTTACCGATGAGGAAACTGAGGTAAAGAGGGTTAAGTGACTTGTCCATGGTGACACAAATAGTGACTAGAACAAGATTTGCATTCACAAGAGTCATCTTCTTGACTTGAGGACCAGCACCCCATTCACTGTGTCCTTAGCTGCCCCATTCTCATCTTGTGTTCTCCTTTCTATGTACATTTGTTCATGCCATCCCTTTTTCCTGAACTGAACTGCCACCATCTTTAGCTGCTAAAATTGTTCCCTTTGAGGCTTAGTGTTAATGCCATCTCTTCTAAGAAACTTTCCCTGGTCTTCTTCACTCCAAGTGATACATCTATGTCCTACTTTAAATTCCTGATAGCATTTTGCCTGGGCCTCACACCTTTGTACTTATATTCTCCCTTATATGGTAGTCATTGATGTAGCTACCTATTGCCCATTATTAGATTATAATCTCCTAGAAGGTATATTCCATGACTTTCCTTAAATTGAAACTCTTGACAGCTTTTAAAGGCTCTCTATAATCTAGACTACTTTAACTTATCTAAACTTATTTCCTTTTATTTCCAAATAAGTACTTTTCTAGGCAGTTGGTTTCCTCACTGCCTCTGGGAACATGATACGCATTTTGACTTCTGTCTTTCCCCCAGGCTTCTTCCCTTGACCAAAATGTTCTTTCCTTCCCATTCCTCCTTCACCTTTGAAAATATTGTTTGTTTCTCTTTCTTCAAGGCTAAGTCCAAGTATTATGGTAAAGTGCAAAGTGGATTTGGAGTTAGATTCTGAGATTATATTCTGGAGTAAGTCACTTATCCTCTCTAAAGCTGGACCAGATGACCTTTAAGATCCTTGACAAATCTAAATCCTGTGACTTTATGATGTACCAGCTCTTCCATAAAGATTTCAAAGGCTTGTTTGGATACTTGGATATTTTACAGAAATTTAAATGTGATTCATGGTAGAAACTCCCATTATCTAATAAAACACAAGTAGAGTTACACTTTTATTGTTACCAAATGCAAGAAATAGCACTCTACCATGAAAAAACAAAAGCCTAAAAGGGTCAAAAGTGGAATTTTATTCAGACGTTTTTACTTGTACATAATCTATATTAAGATATACAAACAGATAAAAATGGTCTAATAAGAGCAAGTCTCTTTATACCACTTTAATTCAATTTACAATAACTGTGGCAAAATACTGAAAGGAGGTGACAAAATACTCCAATTTTAGGGAAGAAAACTTCTTGGTTACTCTGATTTACATCCCACTAGTCGTTAACGGGTTACAATATATCACTTATTTTCAGTTTAACATTAACAACGGATGCAAATAAGAACAAAACTTTCACAACACATCAGTGAGGTGCTCATAAAAGTTTCTGATGTTATAAATTCCACTGAAATAAAAAGTAACTATTAGAACATTTCACTTAAAAGTATGGAATTCTGTAGCATGATCTCTTCTTTAAAAATGATAATAATGTGTCAAGTCTTCCTATTCATGGGTTGCCTTGGGATGATACTGCCAAGTTGGTTGCTTTCTTCTACTTGACTTGTTTCACTAGACATTTGTGGTTACTTTTCACACTAAATTACATAATAATTTCATCCCCTTTGTCTAAAACTAAAACTATCCAATATACAATTACAACAGGTTAACGACCTCATAACAGCTCATTATTAAAGTAAATGATTTGAGATCCTGATGACAAACAATTTTTGTCCAGCAAGCTAAGTTACTTTCTATTGCTTTCCTTGAAAAAGTTAAAATGTTAGAAATGAAAATTGCTTCTCTTGAACTCCTCTATCCACTTCCTTTTTTTTTTTTTTTGATACTTTAATTTGGACAAAGGAAATAAAAAATTTGAAGATCTTCCTTTTTCACGTATTAGCACAAAATCAAGACTGCAATCAGAAATGAGATTTTAGAATAAATCTTATTTGTAGAGAAAGCAGCCCAACACAATCAAGCCTGTAGAATTAAACCACCTAACAATATCCTTTTAAAGGCAGCACAAAAATATCTGAGCAAAACCTTTTTTTTTTTTAAAAGCTACAGTAACAAATTCAAGAGGATGAAAATAACTTGTGGATTACAATGTAAGTAGACAGCTAATAATTAAGCATGTGGATAATTATGGGGGGACCAATTTTAATTTTTTTCTAGTGATAAGATATAAATAGAAAGAAGGGAGAAAAACCATGAATGGACAGGAAGGAGGGAGAGGTATTTTATTGTGCTCTTTCCCTCCTGAGAACAGAAGGGTCTTGGGAAACAAAGAAGTTTTACCAAATATTAGGCCCAGAGTTATGCAGATTTCTTCTGGTACAAAGATTATAGTCCTAATTAGATAAGAAAGACTCCCTCTCCCACCCCACCCCACCCCTCTAAAATGTCTCGTGAATTAATACAGCAGAAGAAACTTCAACAAAAAAAGAACTTTAATAAACAACCAACTCTATTCAGAAGGAGGGCAGGGGAAGGAAATAATTAAAAAATTCTCACTTTTTAGAATAAACTCTAAGTATAGAAAGCCAAGAAGTTAACATCTAGTCAAGTATTGTTAAGGAGACCCAAACGGACAGGTGCAAGGGTCTACTACAATCTTACAAAGGAAGACCCAGGCACCAGATTGCTCAGGGTCTGAATGTTTGTGCTAATCAAAAACCAATGTAATGGCATTATAAGACAATGCCCAAGAGCCCCAAAGTCACTATCTATCTATCTACCTATCTTCCTATCTATATCTATATGTATATACTTGGGCCTGAGGGCTGATATCTCAAGTCAGAAAGATGATCAGATTCATTAATTAATGTCCTGATTTACATTTTGATTGTGAGCTAAATGTGTGTGTGTTTGAAAAACTCCTTCCATTCCTTAGAATTATTAATAACAGTCCAAAGACTTGAGAATTCATTAATAACAGTCCAAAGACTTGAGAGAAAGAGATTTTGACTCTGTTCTCTTGTTATATAAGTATTATAGAGGCAGCATGGAACACTAGATAGAAAATGGTCAGGAAGACCTGGGCTCAAGTCCCACCTCAGACACAGGCTGATTTTGCAACCTCAGGGAAGTCACTTAACTTCTATGTGTCCAAAATAACTCTCTAAAATCAGAAATTGCAACATGGTGGGCTGATCTAAATTGCAGAATAATGGGCTGATCTACATCGGTAGAGGGAATTTCCTTCACAGAAGACCCCTATACTACTAAAAACACAGTTCTTGACCAAACAAAATATATTTAGGGTTAGTCTGGTATGACACATTTTATATATACACAAAAATGTATATATATATATATATATATATATATATACACATATACACACATATATATGTGTGTATGTGAGTGTGTGTGCGTGTATATCTTAAAATCTTCCAGCCTTACTTCTCTTCATATGAGCAGAGTGTGAATCAGTATTCTCACAAACTATAATCGGGGCATGGAGAATTTTCTTGGGTTAAATAAGTGGTTATCATTGACCCCAAATGAAAAAATAGAAGCTCTAATGAAATGATTTCCTAAGGATCATTCCAAGGTGGAACATTGGCCTCCATGGATCTTAATCATAAACAACAGCCAGAGGAAGGAAAAAGTAAATGGGGTGATCAGGAGAAAAGGTTAGTGAGATGCTCTATATATGAAGATGATCAAGAAAAAGTAGTGAGATACATTTCTGCCCTATACGCCCAAAGCTAATAATAGCATTCAAAATTATGTGCTTCCAGGATACCAACAGTGTAGTTTATCCCTGCCTCTCAACAGGACCACTAAAAGTGGGAATATACTCATTGCAAGGTTTATATAAATTCTGGTTTTTCTTAGATCCTTTTTTTTTTTTTTTTTTTTTGTGGTTCAGTCACTGAAAACTTAAGACTCTCAAGTGATCTTAGGCAATCTATAAGCAGTGACCATTAATTAAACACTGTCAAAAATCAATAGACATCCCATTGGCAACTCCCCTCCTGGTCACCCCCCACCCTCCCACCCCTCCACAAGGCAGAAATGCCTCCTCTTTCACAGTATATCCAGCACTGAGCTCCTGGAGCCATTTATGAAGATCAAGAATGATATTTACTGAGTGCCCACAGTATGAGGGAAAATAATTGTAGAATCCCTCCTAATAATGGGTCCTTGCAATTTTATAGTTCCTGGTCATTTCTGAGGATAGCCAGAGAGTGTGCAAAGAAAATTGTATTCTATGAGAAAACATTCAGGTTCACACACAGGCTACCAAACCAAGAAATAAAGCACGTGAGAGAAAGAGATTTTGATTCTGTTCTCTTGTTATTTTTCTTCCCCAGTGCCATATTCAGAAGCATATAGTAAGAGCAAAGCAACGAATCATCTAATTCCTCTGAAGACAATCACTCTGACAAGAAGCTATGAATTTGCAACGATCTCACAACCAGGTAGCTTCACAAATAGAATTCAAGTCAGCAGAGTCATATTGAGTAAAGAATGTGAAATAAAACTCCTTCCATGTCCAGAGGGAAAAAAAAAAGGCTTGCTCCATAACAGTGCAATGACAACAGAACATTTTCTTGTGTAAAGCACATGATTTGCTATATTGAGTGGCACTTAAGTATTACACAGTAAATACTGGGGGAAACAGAATTTTGGATGTGCAGAAAATATAATCACATTATTAATACAAAAGTTGCTAAGCTACAGTGTTATAATAGCACTACATGAGCACTGAAGCCACTACACATTTTCAACATGCTGCCTTCCTTGTTGCCCAACGGTGTCATCAATTTCTATTAGCTGCCCCATGTGGTATGCTAATGGAGAGAGCCTCAGTCTGACCAGTCATTGTCATCAAACTCAGAGTCGTCGTCAGAATCACTGTACTCTACCGCTATACGTCTGGAGAGGATTGTTGCCACATCATTTCCAACAGGCTCTCGTTTTGCTTCTTGTTCCCGTTGTTCTTGAACTTTTTTCAGTTGAATTCCTGTTGGTAAAACAGTTTCAAATGAATTCCCTTATTCTGACCCAAATGCAAAAACAAAATTATTATCAGAGTAGTAATACCAAAACTGGGAGGGGACAAAGCATCCTGAGAGGCTTCCAAAGAATGATAGTGTGGAAAATGTTAAAATTTCCTTAAGGAGAAAAGTGAATGCACACCCATCCATAAAACAATCAGAAACCATCTTTTCCAATAAAAGGAATGGACCAATCTAGGAAGAACAGATTTTGTGGTCCAGAGTCAGAAAGGCCCATCTTCCTCACATCAAATTTGGCCTCAGGCACTTACTATTAGAAGTCACTTAATTCTGTTTGCATCAGTTTCTCATCTGTAAAATGAATTGGAGGAAAAAGTGACAAACCATTCAAGTATCTTTGCCAAGAAAACCACAAATGGGATCACCGAGAGTTGGACACAAGTGGTTAATAACAACCACAAAATTTGTGTCTTTATATCCTGCTTTTTAAAAAAGAAAGTTAGTGAGACCTGTTCTATCTAAATGTATTCTCTGATGAAATGAAAAGTTGGTCAGAAAGTGATGCCTGTTTCAGTACTTAATACTGGAAACACTTTTCAAATGCATTCACCTATTTTTCTGCCTTAGTATGGTATGGCACATATGAATTCTTCAGGGAGCAGTGACTTCATTGATATGGGTGTTCCTTCTGACTGCCACTCAAAATCATAACTACTTAAAAATCAATAAACAAGAGTCTAGTAAGAGCCTGTTATGTATAGGGATAGGGATAGGTGCTAAGGGATACAAAGGGAAAACAAATGGAACCATCCCTTTTTACAAAGAGCTTATACTCTATAAGGAAAGACAATATGTATATGTATACAGCCACACAAGAAGTAAATACAATTACCAAGTAATTCAGGAGAAGAGAGGTCATCAGGAAAAAGTGGTAACTGAGTTGATAACTGAAGTATTCTAGAAGGCAAAGAAATACTGGCGGTGGGGGGCACAGCATCTGTACAAAATCATGGGGCTAGATGCTGGACTGTCACTTATGAGGAACAACAAGAAAGACAAATAATTTGGCTGAACTACTTAAGGAGAGGAAAAAGATGTGCCTGATAGATGGGAAACAGGTTGTAAAAGTATTTAACTGCCAAAGAGAAGTTTGTAATTGATACTAGAGGCAATTAGGAGCCACTAAAGTTTGCTGAGGAAGGAAGGAGGGGAAAAAAAGGAGAAAATGAAGGAAGGAAGAAAAAAGGAGTAAGAAAAGAAAGGAAAAAAGGAGGAAATGAAGGAGGGAAGAAAAGAAAGGAGGAAAATAAAGGAAAAAATGAAGGAGGGAAGGAAAGAAAGAAATTAAGGCAGGATGGAAAAGAGTGAAGGAGAGAAGAAAAGAAGGAAGGAAGGAAACAAACAAGTTATTAAGCACCTACTACGTGCCAGACACTGGTAAGCACTTAACAATATTATCTCATTTAATCATTAAAACAGCCTTGGGAAATAAGTGCTATCACTGTTATTTTATAATTGAAAAAAACTGAGGCAGTTTTTGTAATTGTCCATGGTCACAGAGCTAGTCAGTCTCTTAGGCTGAATCTGAACTGAGTACTTCTGGGCTCCAGTCTCAGTACTCTTAGGCACTGTGTCTCCTATTTAGTTATAAACCTAAAACCAACAGGAAATTCGTGTGTTGAGAACACTGCCCTAGAAATATTTTCTTTTATAATGAAACCTAAGTTTGTGTGTTTTCTTATTATTAACATCTTTCTCCTAAAAGTATAATGGGGGTAGGTGGGAAGAGGAAAGAAATAGGGAGAGACCAGTTAACTAAGTGCTAACCAGAATCTAGTTAAGCTATAAAAGGGCAATGGTTATTCCAAACAATTATTATGGACAAGAGTTATTTTGAGAAGGCAAAAAATATAACTAGAAGAAAATAATGAAAGGAAAAAAATTTCCTTTTCTAAAAGGAAAATGTTTTGCACTTACCCATCCGAATGGCAGCAAGAAGATCACTCCGAGCATCACTGATTGCTGGTTGAGTTGGTTCTTGTCTCTTTGCTTCAGCCCCTGGGGGACCATGCATGGGGGAAGATGAAAGAGAAGGTCCTGCGACGGGAGGGCCAGGTGGCGGAGGCGGTGGCCCCGGAGGAGGAGGAGCTGTGACAACAAGCCCAGTAGAGGGTGGATGAGGAGTAGCAGTGTATGTGGAACTAGTTGCTAATGGGGGATAAGAAGACGGAGTAGGAATCTGGAGAGGGCTAACAAAAGCAGTTTGTGCTGAAGGAATCATGGGAGGTGGTGGAGGAGGTGGTGGTCCTGATGGGTTGTAATATTCAATGATTTGTGCTGGGAGCAGCCTAACAAAAAGATGAAACACACCAAGTCACAAGAATGTCAACAGAAGGGAAACTCTTCTGAGGCTCTGAAATAGATGTCAGGTTAGACACTCCTGGCCAAATCACATATTGTGGGTCTAATTAGAAACTATGAAGTGCAAGCCTATTCACTTTCTGACAGTTGTTTCAAAGGTCTTGCTCAATTCATTACCATAGGATAGCATAACTTTGTTCAACTCCTCTCAGATATTGAAATGTTCCCAATAGTAAAAGGAATATTTGTAGGAGAAGGGAATATCATTTCCCTGATGATCACAGAATCTAGGAAGGCAGGAAGAACATAATTAATGCATACTCATGGTAGCTAGTAGCATGGAAACTCATAGTTAATCAAGTCGGGAGGAAAATCACTGTGAATAACTATAATGACAGAAATGGGACAATTTAATTTTCTAAAAAGTAAGTGCATTAAGAAGGCAAGAATTGCTATGTCCACTTCAATATTGGCTATCAGGCAATGTTTTGGAGAATATATTTAAGCCAAGAGAGGAATAATAATAAAGATGGTATATTTGACCAAATGAAGGGGCATTCAAGAACTGTAGAATTCATTTTAAGAAGAGGAAGAAGGCTATTTGTTTTCTCCCTGTATGAGAGAAAATTAGGGGTTCTAGTGAGATGACACCATGATTCTAGGCCAAGTTGTATAAGGTCAGGAGAGGGAGAAGATGATTACATATAGGAACATCATATATTTGATGCTGCCACCTCTATTTGTGTTAAATATTTCATTTTGTGCACTCATTTTCTATAAGAAAATTTGTGGTTTGCAGTTAAGTTCTCTAGTCATTTTGACAAACATTTGTAAAAGCCTACCACACACAATATACTGTACTAGGTGCTGAGAGGGCCATAAACATGTGCCAAACCTTCCAGGGAGCTTATAATCTAATCTGTTTTTTAAAGTTGCCTGTCACCGGTTAGCTTATGGATTTGCCTCATAATGCTGTCCATGCAAATCTTCTATAAAATATATTGTGCTTTTTAAAAACATAACCACAATTGAGGACTAAAAAGAAGGGTAGTTTTACTAGAAAGTTATTGACCCATTTATTTACCTGTAATTTAGCATTCATGATAGAAAAGTCAGGTTTTCTCTTGCAGGCATTTTCGTCAATGAATTATTAAAAACAAAATCAAAATACCTACTACATCTACTATATTTTCAGAGTTCAGGCAAGAGGAATGTTTACCCATAGTCCGATGGAACCAAAGGTGCAGAGGCCTGTGAGCCATCTGAAGTCTGTGGTGGAGGTGGTGGTGGCTGCTGAGGTCTGTTTAGGGTCATATGCCTGACCGTGGCAGAAGGAGGTCTGTTATACTCATGCTCGAGAGCTTGGTTTGAAGTCCCGTACTGTTGGGCATCCCCTGCTACATAAGAAGGAGTCACTGGCTGCTGCTGAAGGGAATGGTTGGGAGTAGCAGGATAAGAATAATCAGTAACATCAGATGCATGGGACCTACAATTCAAGGAGAAGAAATGGGAAGGGATAAAATGACTTTCAATTGTTTTCTTCTGATGAATATACAGCACCTGCTTTTCTGTTTTCAGTGCAGAAGTTCTAAATTCTCTTTCTCCCCCACCCACCCACCCTTTCCCATATCATCATGAAAACTACAGAGCAATAATTGGATTACTATTTGAGTCAGAAAATGAAAGTGTTACTTGAAATTAAATTCTCAACTCCAAAAGGAGAATATCAGATGAACTGACACACAGTAAATATCAGTACGTTCTTTTTTCAATATTTTAGGAGTCTTTGCCACAGAACAGCATAGAACAAATCAAATTAATATACAGTATTTAAGACAGACATAGCATTACAGTTGTAATGAAATATCAACAGCATATAATTAGAAATTGCATGACAGTAGGTGAATTGGATAAATATTAACCGTAAAAGAAATAAAGGAAATTAAGAATGCAATGCAGCAAATAATTTTTTGCTTAAACAGAGGAAATGTATTTAACCAAAGCAGAGTGTAGTGATTTAATAAGTTTAATATTAAAAAGCCTTGTTTTCTTTGCATAAATAGCTGAGTGTAACAAGTTGGAAGGAATGCAAATATTTTATTAGTTGAGCATAGAGTTCACAAAGATGCAGAGATTGTTGTGGTCCAGGGTCAGCTAAGCCCAAGGGAGGGGAATGAGTAAAAGGACCTGTTTGTCCCACAGCTGTGGAGAACCAGGTGGCATTAGTAAGAGACAATCGTGCAGTTCTGGCACTCTGTTAAAGGACACATTGAGTCAGTAAACTGAATGCATATCATCGCAGGAAGACTGAAGCAGGGCAGGCAACAAAAAGCCAGGACTCTGAATAAAGCAAAAAAGACCAACCCTCTGGGCATTCTGTCCTCTTTCATGCTCCCTGCCTGTTCCAGTTTCTTGGCGTCACTCATGAACTCAATACCCATTTTCCTTCGTTCCCACTCTTCTTTTCTTGTTCTGACTTTCCTCACATTTACTTGCTGGTTTCTGTTAGGATTCAGCTTGTGTTTCTCTCTCTGAAGCAAAACAGGCAAAGAGACATTGGTGGAGAAGCCACAAACTGGATGTCAAGATCTGGGATATCATGCAGTGTGGTTCTTTGGAGGCAATCAGTAGTTTTTCCAATGCAGAAGAATTGTCCTTATAGCATCCTCCACAGCTGTCCTTGTCCCTAACTGTGGCATAAACTCCAAAAGATGGTGCAAGTACAGATGTAGCTTTGTATTGTGTAAGCTGCTAGCAAAGGAGTTAAAGGAAAATTTCAACACAACAAAATATAGGGAGAATCCAGACTGTCCTGTGAAGTAGTGTATTTTCTAGATGTACCATGTTCAGAACTAAACACCACTATGGAGGGTAACAATTAATGAAAACACCATGAAGGCAAAGGAGAACCACCAAGAGAAAAAGGAGATACTGACTGCTACTACTTTGAAAAGAACCTTAGATGATGTGTGACCCTAGGCATATCATTTAACCTCAACTGTTTAGCCCTTATCACTTTCCTTTCTTGGAACCAATACATAGTATTGATTCTAATACAGAAGGTAAGGATTTTTAAAAAACCGTAGCCAAATGGCAAAAAATAATGAGGCTTTTAAAATAAAATTATCAACTTAAAAATCAAGGATGCAGGACTGGGCTGCTTTTATAGTCATCTAAAATGGCATTATGATATAGGGATGAAAAAAGCTAACAGAGAGAAAATAAACAAGACTGACTAGAGTAATAATGGTGAATGGAAGAAGGTGAGAAAGTGGCATTTCAGAGCCAGACATTCTCAAGTGGCAATAAGGCAATGTAGAGCACTGAACCTGAAATCAGAAAGAATGGAGTCCAAATCCATCCTCAGACACTTACTAAATGTATGATCCTGGATAAGTCACTTAACCTCTACCAGCCTTACTTTCTCCATCTATAAAATAGGGATGGATAATAATAGCACCTACCTCCCCTAGCCACTGAGAGGATATAATGAGATATATAAGTAAGTGCTTTTCCAACTTAAAGTGCTAAATAAAAGTTAGCAATTATTATCAGTATTACTTGGAGTCAGGAAGACCTAAGTCCAAATCCAATCTCGGACACTAGTAGTTGAGTGACCCTAGGCAAGTCACTTGATGCTGCTTGCCTCAGTTTCCTCATCTATAAAATGAGCTGGAAAAGGAAATGGCAAACCACTCTAATATCTTTGCAAGACAACTCCAAACAAGGTCATGAAAAGTCAGACAAAATGGAAAAAAAAAAACTAAGCAACATTAACCAGGGCAAGCTTTAGGAAGAGAGACCTATGGATACAGGTAAAGCATCACTGAACTCAGTGGAGACCACATATATTCAAAATGCCTCAGAGTCCAGAATACATGGAAATATTTCCATAGTTGGTTTAGACAGACTAAACATCCTATACCAGCTGGCAATACGATACAGGGGGAAGTGGATGTGATTTGGGGTCAGAGAACCTTGGTTTATGACCTAACTCTGACACTTACTACCTGGGTGACCTTGGGGAAATGAGCTCATCTCTCTAGATCTTGGTTTCTTTGTCTGAAAACTAAAGCATAGAATTAGATGGCCTCCAAATGTCTTTATACTTCTACATCTATTAATCAATTAAAAAACTTTTATTTAGTGCCTACTATGTGACAGGGTAATAGAAACAAGAAAATGAAAATATCCTTACTTGTAAGAAGTTTAGATTAACAAAGGAAATCAATTAAGTATGAGGCAGCTAGGTGGCTCAATGAATTGAGAGCCAGGCCTAGAGACAGTAGTACTGGGTTCAAATCTAGCCTCAATTCTATTTGCATAATCCTGGGCACATCACTTAACCTCAATTACTTAGCCTTTACTCCTCTTCTGTCTTACAACCTATACACAGTATTGATTTTAAGACAGAAGGAAAAGGTTTTAAAAAGGGCATATATAATTATATACCAAAGAAAATATAAAATGAATAAATACCAAGGACTTAAAAATAAATTAACTTAGGAGGGAGTATCTTAGAAGTTGGCAGCGGGAGGTTTCATACAGAAGAGGATGCTTAAGCTGCTTCTTGAAAGAAGAGAGCGATTCTATGAAGCGATGGTGAGATATGAGTGCAATCCAGGAATGAGAGCCTTCCAGCACAAAGGCACAGGGATGACAGAAAAAGTGTCAGGGATAACAAATGTAAAGCAAGTTGTCTAACATCACAGAGTAGAGGATGGGGAGTAATGTCCACTAAAGTGGGAAATATAGGGAAGAGTTGAATTGTATGGGGCTTTAAAAGTTAAATGGAGTGGTTTTTACTTGATTCTAGAGGCAATAGGGAGACCACTACAGTTTATTGAATAGAGAAGGGACATGACCAGATCTGTTTGAAGAAAATCATTTTGGGAGGAGTATCCGGAACCAGCCGGATTCAACTATGGGGTGTTCGGGAAACAGCCACCTGAAAGACCATAGGGGGAGGGAGGGGAACCATGCACGCAAGAAGACAAGGAAGTCTAATGGAACATGGCCCGTTTATTGCTGGTATAGGGCAAGAATATATATGTTCAGGGTGAGGGGGTTGGCGGTCGGGATGAAGAGAGAAAGGAACAAGTAGTTACGAAGCAGGAACATGGAAAAAGAACACGCAGTTATGTGGAAAGTCTGGAGGACGTTTTGCAGCTATGCCTCCGCCCATGCGGGGCTCATAATCCATATCGTTCTCGAAGAGTTACTATTTTTATTTTATAGTCTTGGCTCCTAACAGAGGAGTATATTGGATAAACTGTAGTGAAGAGAGATTTGAAGCATGTAAACAAATAATTAGGAATCCATCTAATAATCTAGGTGAAAGGTGAAAAGAACCTGAACTAAGGTGTTAGCTGAATAAATAGAGGTATGAGGTTAGAGAAAGCAGAAATGGCAAGATCTAACAACTATCTAGATAAGTGGGGGAGAGAGAAAATCTAGGCAAGGAGTGAGGATAATGCCAATGCTACAAATAAAGTTAACTAGTGGGATGGTGGTGCTCGCAATAGAAATAGGGAAGTTTAGAAGAGAGGGTTTAGGGTGAAAGAGGAAGACTTCTGTTTGGACAAGACATCCAATAGAAAATGATGCTCAAGGGAGAGAGATGAGAGCTGTGTGAGTGTATGTATACTTGGGCATGTTTGAAGGCAGTAGAGAAGAAACCAAGAAATCAGAGAAGATTGAAAAATCAGAAAACAGGAAGGATGAATGAACAATTTTCTAGAGAAAATGGGAGGGGGATGGAATTAAGTATATGGGTAGAGGGGTTAGTTTTGGCAAGAAGTTTCAGCTTATTGTCAGAGACTGGAAACAAGAGAGTAAAGTATAAGTCAAAGGTGGTTTTGAAATGACGAAATGGGGAGAACCAGGAGCTTCCATTAAATGGCCTCCATTTTTTTTCAGTAATAAAAGTTAAGGTCTTCAGCTGAAAAAGAGGGAGATGAAATTACGTGTAGAAGTCTGAGAAAGGAAGAGAGGGTTTTGAATAGCTTCTGTAGGCAGCAAGAAAGGAAAGAATTAGGGAAAAGGAAAAGAACTGCCTTGCTGCAATGAGAAGTCACAAATCTATGACTCTATGTTTATAAATTTGATGATCCCAATGATCACTATATAGGGTTAGCATCACTTGCTTATGTGCATTTCAACTTACATGTATACTCAAGATCTGATATTTGGTAAGTGAATTTATTTTCACATGAAAACATGATGAAAGGGAATCATCTAAAGACAATAATGAAGTATCCTATTTGCTATGTTAGAGAAGGTAGGTTGAGGGATAATGAACAAAGTGCCACAGGAATGACTTTTAGAAAATGCAAATGCACATAATTATGATGATGATGATAGTATTTATATAATATGCTCAACATGGTACCCTATATTTGCAAGGAACTATACTAAGTATTTTACAAATAATACCTCATTTTACCTCATAATAACTTTATTATACTCATTTTATAGTTGAGAAAACTGAGGCTGAGGGTTTAAGTCACTTGTCCAAGATCACATAGCTAATAACTGTCTGAAGGCAGATTTAAACTAAGGTCTCCCTGACTCTAGGATTAGGGCTCAATCCACTATGCCACCTGGCTGCCTAAGTGGGACTTAGAAATTCAGAAAAAGTAGAGTTAATACAACAAAATTAAGAAAAATAAAGAAATATTTAAAACAAAATTACGTAAAAATGCTGGACAGTCTGAACAAGCATAAATTTTGTGGTCAACTAGGATCAATTTGATATTAAAATCCAGGATACATACAAAGACCTTCCATCAATAAAAAAGAACATTCACCTCCTTCTGTTAGGCTTTCTGGAGAACATTACTTGAAATAAGAAGTTCCACTTAAAATAAAAAGTTCAGATCCATAATATTCATATCATTTTTGCATGAGTAGATTAATAATGAAATCAAATGATTAATTCACCAGTGATTACAGTGAGAATGATAAAATGCTTTCTGAGCAGTTGCCGTCTCATGATGTACTGTATTCTAGGATCTGTTTTGCAGAGAACTATAGTGTCATTCAAAAGCTGAAGGTAAAATTAACCAGAAATTCTTGTATTGCATTGATTGCAGATGAACAAGATTTAACTTAAGACTTTCTTCACATAGTGTTAGTAATGATCAAAATTTGAAGCTGGGAACAGGGAAATAAAACTATAATAAGCAGAAACTCAAGACTAAGTGGTGTTTTGTTTTATTTATTTTTAAACATAAAAACCACCACCAAGAGGACGTCTGGAGGAACCACCTTGAAACATAAATAAATAAATTTTTTTTCTTTTATATGCTGATAAAAGACTTTGTAGAAAGTTTCATTTTTCCCCATAGAAGACTTTAAGTTAAAAGGTAAAAAAGAAAAATACAAACAAAATGAAAAGTTAAGAAGTTAATTCCACTGAACTCATTCCATTAACGAACTGCAACTGCCACTCAATGGCCATGACATTCAGACCTGTATGAAGAAACATTGTTATTGACCTGTTAACACTCTTTTAGTGAGCTTGGTGATCTTTTCCTGCAAAATAGAGATAAGTTATTTGAAGGGCTGAAACACAAATTTTTTTTCTTCCATCACTCTTAGGGAGATTTTCAAACAGAAAAATGGAATTATTCTATTAATTATTCTATTAATAGTAGCTACCAATCACTCTCAGACACTATATACCAATGGCAATTCAACATGCCAAGCTTAAAATGAAAGTATCACTATAGCTAATTAAATTAAAATTTAAATATCTTCTAAATTAACAGAGCTAAATCTAATATCTGCATTTGAACACAGTATCTAGTTCAACTAAATAACAAATGCAAGTCAGAGGGGTTTTCAATCATACAAAGAAAAACAACATACAGAAAAGCTTGTGACAGCAACAAAACACTTTCAATGCATGTCTTAAAGTTCTAAGATATGTTCCAGACCTTTTTGACAACTAAAGCTATTGCTGCATTACCAAATTGTAAAAATACAAAACAACAACAAAAAACCAAGAAATACCTACTATATTATCTAGATTATTAAAAAACAAAAACAAAAACAAGAAATGCCTCATGCAGAACCATCCCATGGGGATAAGGGAGCTTTAGTGCACACAGACCTAGTATCTGGGGACAGGGATCCCTCGGAAGACGCTCCGTGGTACACACTCTGAGACAACCTGTTGTCAGGTCTAAGCTCTTTGTCATATGCCATCATATTCCACTCCTGGCGCCTGTTTCTGGCTTTTCTAACCTTTTTCACCTCACGGGTTGTGCCATCTATACGCTTTTGCTCCTGATGTCCAGGAAAAGAAAGGAAGCATGCCAAGACAGAAGGGAAAGGAAAAACAGCAGGTTAAATGCAGTTCAAATGCACAGAAATATAAACCTGATTTGCAAATGGAAGCTAGACCTAATTGTAAAGGAAAATTTCTGAAGAAGTCTAATCATCATATTCTATAGACCCAAGAGAAAGTAGTCTGTATTTTTTAACTCATACAGTATATCTAGATAAGGAAAGTGCTCTGTAGCTGCTCTCTAATGCCTAGATAAAAACATCTGACAAGACATGTATGATAGGGAAATAGTTTTCCACCACTGCACATTTTTCAAATGACTTGATACAGAATATCTGTATCACAAAATATTGTTTTCCAGAATAAAGATAAATAACCTTTATTCTCTGTTTCCAAAAGGTATTCCAAATGGTATTTAAGCCAATTTTGCAAATGGTTAAATGGGAAAACGGAAAACTTACCTGCTGCCCCATCAGTGAAACACTTTTTGCTCTGGCCCTTTGGCCACTCCACAAAAATTGAGAAAATGCCCCCATCACTGACAAGTACAACAATACAATCTAGTCAGTAAACACCCAAGACTTAAATGGCTATCTCTTACTTACATATTTACATGGCTAGAGAGTAGCAGTAATTTATTTTTGTTATATTCATTTGTCTTACACATCCCATAAAATGCTAAGTCCCTTATAGGCAAGCTCTGAATTTCTACTTCCTGTGACTTTTACATTTTCAACATCATTCTGCAAGTGAGCCAATCAACTTTTTCAGCTCGTTTAGACTAACCAACTCTAGGGACAACATGTGGTAAGTACCACAAGTAAGGCCAAGCAATAATAATAACTCTCCATTTGCAAATTAAAGTTAAGATTTATAAAAAGCATTTCTCAAAGCCCTGTCAGAAAGGCACATGGGTTATATTGGCATTCTTATCTCCATTTTGCTGATGAGTTAAGTTACGTTCCGAGATATGAAGTGACAAAGCCAGTAGCAGAGACTAAATTTGATCTCAGGTCTTCTGAGACCAATGATCTTTCCACTGTCATCATACCATCCCACTCCACAAAATTACTGTGAGGATACAGGAAAACAGCTCCCAAAATCAATGGTTTCCAATCTTGTTTTTGAGACAGTTCTGAATGTCTCTAATTATCTCCCATAATATTATAACTTCTCACAAAAATTCTACAATACAGAATTTACTTTTATTTTCTTTATTTTGGAGCTAGATGTGTCATATGACACGTTCAGTTAGGTACTATGATGGTAATATAGTTGGAAATCACCAACCTAGGAACCCTGCACTATATCTATCCTTTCTAAATGGCTAATGGATGGTTATATATGGTTGCTTTAGATCATCATGAAATTACCAAGCTAAAGTATAGTACTACTGCTTGAAGCCTATTTGATTAGTAAATCTAATTTTTTCATTTTCTGCTTCTTAAAGAATTTAAGTTTTTGAATCATAAGTACTTCCTCCAATATAGACTATGGCAGTGATGGAGAACCTTTTAGAGGCTGAGTGCTCAAATTGCAACCCTCACACTGCATGTGAGCCCCCTGCCTTACCCTAGACAGGGGAGAGAGGAAGCGCTCCCATTGGGCTGCTGGGCAGAGTGGTGAGTGATGGGAGAAATGTCCTCAGGTAAGGTGGCAAGGTGGGGAAGGGAAGAGCCTCCCACCCTCCCCACCATGGCACACATGCCATAGGACTATGGAATCTCTACAGCTTGTTGATTGTCTTTGAAGGCCTTTGTGAGCCTCCCTCAACTAAAGCTAGGCTGGGCAGATGCAAAGCCCACAATCAACACCCACCTTGCTAAGTGGATCTGCCCAAATGTAAACCATGCTATTGTGTGGGAGGCAAGTAGGTAACTCAGTGGATAGAGTTCTAGGTCTGGAGAGAGGGAGACTTGAGTTCAAATCTGGCCTCAGACACTCACTAATTATGTGTCCCTTGGCAAATCACTTAACCTCTGTTTGCCTTAATCCACTCGAGAAGGAAATGGCAAACCACTCCAGTATCTTTGCCAAGAAAATATCCAATGAGGCCACAAAGAATCAGACTTGACTGAACAAAGACAACTTTTAGGAAAACAAAGAACATTTCCATGCCAAACAAAAGCCATTAGAGGAAGACTTCAGTAGAGGCACTTTTATTTCACAATGGAATGAATGAATTTTATATATTAATATGTCATTCAGGATGAAAAGACATGGATGGATAGAAATATACACAGATAGACTTTTTATAGAGGAGAAAAACAGCTGGAAACAAAGTCACTTTGTGTGTGGTTACCAAACACGTTCAAATCCTAGTTCTGACACTTGTTATCTATGTGACCTTGGATAAGTCTCTTTATTGTGTAGGTCTCAAGTTCCTCACCCAAAAAAACAAAGCAATTAGACTAAATAAAATCTAAAATTTCTTTCAGTTCTAAAGCATAAGCTTTCTGAAAATAGGACAATCTTTATATTATTCTTACTCTCAGAATCAAACAATAATTGTGACTTTAAAAAAAATCTTTATTTGACCTATAGAGAGTGTGATACCAGAATGAGGCAATCACTGCTGTTACAAGCATTTGAGGAATTCAGGATGAATCTAAAGATCTAGAAGTAGCTACTAGTTTTGTAGACATGATAATTATAGATTAATAAATTTTCTATGAAGACACAGAAAAATAATTATATATGTATTTATGCCCAAAGCATCATTTTTGGATCAGTCATAAGAGGCATCTGTAAGGTCATTGAAAGGTAAATTATATATTTAATGAAAAGCTCTCTTCTAAGTCTCAATGAGCCTATACATTTCATAGGAAATGTATAGGGAGGTATATCACTGGCATTTCAATCAAATTACTTCCTTGTCTTCCTTTCATTTCAAGAGCATAATATCCATCTTTCCCCTCACATAGACAACACCTACAGCATCCTATAACTCTTCCATGATGTTCTTGATTTTAATAAATTCCTCAAATTCAATCAGCACAATGGAGATAACTAGAGCAATTTTTTCTTTTGAACCTTTCTGTCCAGGGCCTTTTTAGCTTATGATATTTAAATGATTCAAATCACTGAAAAAATCCTCTTGGCTTACCAAATGTCAAACATTTCTCTAAATCAGAGACTCATAACCTTTTTTGTTTCAAAATGTTTTTAAATGCATAAAATAAAACACGATTACAAAGGAAATTGAGTGTTAGTGAAAATAAAGAAGTATTTTTCCCGTCCAAGTCCATTTTGCCCATCTCCTCCCTTCCCCCCTGCCCTCTGCACCCCATGAAATCCACTCACGGATAGGTTAAGAGCTTCTTCTCTAAGCCAAAGCTTTCAGCTATTTGCCAAAAAGGGTTGTCTTTCCTAGGACATCTGTACAACAAACTGTCTTCCAAAGGACAAATTAAACTTCTGGGAAGACTTTCAGGAAGTGTTCTGTAACTTTTCTTAATCACAAGTGAAACATATCTCCAGCAGAGAAGGCAAGTCTCTGCAGAGAATGTTTAGGCAGTATTTGTATCACTTACAATCTCTCCTCCCTTCCCTTCCGCCAATCCTCCTAGAAAAGCATCATTTCTGGCACAATCTGGAGACTCTCAAATATAAATATCAAGCTGGCTTTTCATTCTAGTGTATGCAATTTATCATTTTTAAAAGTAGGGCTAGTGGGCAAGAGTCTAACCATGAAAAACATTTTTAAAAAATTAAAGTTGATCACCTTCCTCTGTAATGGGGTAAGAGGAATTTTTCTGGGTTATGAGTGAGACCAAAGGCAATTCCAAACTTCTAAACAAAAATTGAATCATAAGCATCTTCTCTTGCTAAAATGAAGCAGATTGGTTGAATGTGAGAAGGGGGAACAAAAAGGTTGGAAATGTTTTTGAAAAATTATGCTCACATGTGATTCTCAATTAGTTTCATATTAAAAAATGTAATCTATGAAAAATTTCAGCACCCTGTCTGACACACCCATCATTTTAATGGAGTGGGATTCAGCAATTTGGTTTGGATATCACACCTAAATTAGCTCATGAATATACATGGTTTCTATCCTGGAATTATTTACCTTTTGTCTTCTTTTTTCTTTTCTTTTGTCTTCTGTATCCTGTAGCATTTTCTCTTTCCAAAGATCAAAGAAATAGGAAGGATCAGTATAGAATTTCAATCCATCTTTCTTATCATCTCTAAAAAAATACAGAGGTAAAGAAAAGTGAGGTTATGTACATTTTTAAGTTTATAGGTTCCAACTCTGATTCTAATTCACTAAACCATAATATATAACAAATAGACAATTATACACATTGTTAAATGCCTTATTTCCATAACAACTTCAAGAAATCTGTGAAATTGTGACTTCTTTATGTTAATTTTAGCAACATATGCTGAATTAATTTGGTAACAAAAGCATTTCAAAATTCTCTTGGCTCCATAGTTTTATGCAGAAAATTGTTGAAAAGAAAAGAAAAAATTTCCTCAAAACTTTCTAGAAATGAAAAAAATTCAAATATTACTTGGGATGTTTGTGTTGGTATCTCTCATACTCTGTTTCTCTGTTCTAACCCTGACTCCCTACTCCCCAACCCTGGAATAGGAATGGTAAGGTAAAATAAAAACATATGCCTACTTTTATTTTATGATTCCAATTCATCTGAAATGAGATGCTACCTAGAACTTTTTTCTGGTTCCTCCTAGTGTTATAAATTCAATTTAACAAGCATTTATTTAAAATCTGATAGGTACTAGAATTTATAAAGACAAAAGAAAATAGTTCTTTCCCTTAAGAATCTTATATTCTAGTGGAGAAAGAAGAAGGGAAAATAATATGAACACAAATAAATCTACACAAAATTTATTCTAAGTGAATATAAAGTGATAACGGCAAGAAAGGAAGCAGCAAGCCACTAATAACTGAGGGTATCAGGAAAAAGTTCTTTTAGGAAGTAGCACCTAAGCTGTATTCCAAAGACAGGGATTACACAAAATGGATAAGGGAGAATATTCCAAGCTTGAAGGGTAGGCTATGAAAAGGCAAGGAGAATAAAGGATGAAATATTTATGCAAAGGGAACAACAAATAGTCCAATTTGTCTGGGATGCAGAATGCGCAAGGATAGGTCCATGTATGGTGTGTGATTAGTCTAGAAAAATAGATTGGAGCCACACTGAAAGGCTTTAAAGGCCAACCAGAGAAGTTAGTTTTTATCCTGATGACAAGAGGAAGACATCTTAAGGTTCTTGGGAAGGAAATGACACAATCAAGTGTGAGTTTTAGGAAAATGTATAGGAAAGAGGAGAAACTAAAGTTAAGGAGACCAATTAATAAACGTTTGCAATAGCTAGGCAAAAAGTGAAGAGGAATGCAAGTGGAGAAAAAGGCAGGAGAAATATGACAGTAAAACCAAAAGGATTTAGTAATTGATTAGATTTGAGCAATTAAGGAAAGTAAAAAATAGATAATGGCTTTAAGATTATGAAATAAAGAAGGTTAAGAAGAGAGAAAAGTTTTACATGAAGGATGAGCTATGTTATAGAAACAATGAGTTTGAATTTCTATTGGACATCCAGGTAAAAATGTCTACTAGGCAAACTGTGTAGGTGTGTTCCTGGAAGACAAGTGGTGGTAGAATGAGGGCTGGAAATGTTGATCTGGGAGCAACTGGGAGCAACTCAGATCACTGAGAGAGTGTGTATCCAGAAGAGAACAAAGGACTTAGGACAGAACTTGGATCTATAGCACACAAAGAGGTGGGGCATGTATAATAATTCAGGAAAGGAAATGGAAAAGGAAGTAAAGTTAGGCAGGTAAGGAGGAGAACCTCAAGAGAATAGTGTCACAAGAATGCAGAGAGAAGAATATAGAGGAGAACAAAATGGATAATGCTCACAGCTACTGGATAAATGAAGACTAATAAAAAAACCAATTTGTTTTATTAGGTTTAGCAATATTGTTGGTAATACTGAAAAGAGTAATGTTGGTTAAATGGTAGGATTAGAAGTCAGTTTGCATGAGATTGAAAAGTAGAAGATTTGAAAGTGGAGGCAATAAGTGCAGACAGTTTTTTTAGGATTTTTTCTGTGAAAAAAAATTAAAAAGATGATAACTTAAAATGAGAAAGTAAGAGGCCATAAATTTACCCAGAAAGTTTTTGGGGGAGGTGGGGGAATTTGGCAAAGAAAGGGAAGAGATATGTAGGATAACTTGATGGGACAATAGGATAAACTGAAGTTTTAATAAGGCAGAGGGAAATCTGGTCAAGTATCATGAAGAAGCAGCTTGGTGTGAAGTAGAGAGTGAGTACTGGGTTTGAATCTTAGTTCTGATATTTCATACCTTGGACAAGTCATTTCACCCACATCTCTGGGCCTTAGTTTACTGGTCTATAATATGGAGATAGACTAAATTATCCCCAACGTCCCTCACAGTTCTGAATCTTACGAGTCTAAACTAGACTTCCCCTTACATTCATATACCCTATTTACAGAGTAGTAGGAATGAAGATGAAGTAGCTCCAAATCACTAATAATAGTCCCCATGCCCTGAGTAGGGGGATTCAGAGAACTAGGGGATAATGGAACAAAGAACAGGAAAAAGGCTTCAGGGTAAGATGTTTGATTAATGGATACTAATAGAAGATAAAGGTCATTATGAGCACTGAAATCCTCAGGTCCAAAGAACCAGTGACAAGGGTCATATCATTGAGGAACTTTGGGAGACTGGGACCCCTTTTTGGTATAAACTCCCAGAAGATGCTTCTCTACCAGAGACTTCTTTCCTGGTCCCCTACTTTCTTTATTTTAATATTCTATCCCCTAACTAAGCTATTTCCCTTTCCACTACTTGCCTCTATTACTTAGCCTTCTCTTCTTCCCTTGGCCCTCTTGGAAAATAAAACACATGATCCCACATGTCCTTGGAAAGTTTTCTGAGGTTTTAATGTTGCCGCTGCTGCTACAAACAGTTCTCTTCCTTCAAAGCTCAAGATGTTACTTCCTCCATGAAGTCACCCTTCCCTAACCTTCCATCTTCTTCCTCCTTGACTTTCCTAGAGCACTTTGCCTAAATCTCTCCTCTGTCCCATAATATTTTCTACCTTTTCAATCTGTGCACATGTCATATTCCCCCTCTGTAAAGTACAAGCTTCTTTGAGACATGGACAGCATCCCTGTTTTCTTTTGAGTACCCACTGATTACAATAGATTTTGCACCCAAGCAGGCATTTAATAGATGCTTGTAGCACAGAACTGGTGGTATCTTATTTGAACTTTGTATCTCTCCCAGTGCCTAACTGCTCTGTATACAGTAGGAATTCATTTTCACAGAAGCACAGAGCATTACACAGTAATGGTCTAGTTCAGTAAACATGTAGTGTCCCTCTAAACAAATGGTGAGCCTTAGAGTAATTTAGTTGAGCAAATTGGTATAGATGGGTTAAACCAGACGGCTGTATTGTAATAGAGGAGAACCACGTAAAAGAAAATAAGAAGAAAGAGAAAGAATGCAGTTGCTGTGGGTTGTTAGGGAATATTAACTCCCTCGGGGTTCTTTTTGCAGTTGGTCTAAATTGTATGCTGCACTGCTCTATAATAACAGTGGGCTAACTTGTTGATCAAATTGTCTTTCTATAACCTGTAACAATGCATAATATACATCTGCGCTGAAATGTGGAGACAGATCAATCTGTTTGCTACATGCTAACTGAATCATGGAGTTACTTTTACATAGTCTTGAAAAATAATGAGCACAAAGCCTCCACATCATCACTGACAAATGAACCATTTCTATTAAAGAAACCCAGGGCTCACTCTTTTAATAACATGCATACTGATAACTACAAATAATGTGACAATAAGAATTCAAGGCTTTCCAATTTCATCATGTTTTTGTCCCTTTGCAACAATGCATGAATGTGGAAGGATGTCAGATTGTCACCTAAAAGAATTTTTCCTCAAAGGAGAGTTTCTACTCAGTTAAATGAGTCTTCTTATGATACGGTCCATAACCTAAAATTAGATTGACAATGAAAAAGTAAAATTAAATGTTACGGTTACATTAGTCCATACCTGTAAGGTGTAAGTATATTCAGAGGAGGTGGCTTATCACTCTGATTGTAAATGTCAGAAACTGGATTGGGAATGCTGTTCTTGGAAACCACCTGCTGGTCTTGTATTGTAGAACTTTTGAATGCTTTCTTCATATTGATATCCTGTAGCGACACTGTTGAAAGACCCAAGAAAGTTTGGTTATAAGAAAAGACATTTATTCTTACTGTTAAGAATCTAAGTCAAATTTAATTCTTACACATTTATACCAGTCACAAGGTCTTCCAGGATAGCTTAACAGTCTTTGTAGGCATCCAAACAGAACCTCATGCAGAGTTATATCTTCTTTCCTCTAGATAAGCAGAGCTGACTCCAAAGCACTTCTTTTTTATTTGACTAGTACACTTCAGGGATGTTAAGTACCTTCTTCAAAGAAATGCTATTTCTCTTGCAAATTAAATCAACTCTGAGGTACCACTCCACAACCTATCAGATTGGCTACTTTGACAGAAAAGGAAAACAACAAAACTTGGAGTTTCTATGGGAAAATGGAAACACTAATGTACTATTGGGGGAGCTGTGATGAATTGGTCATTCTGGAGAGCAATTTGGACCTATGCCCAAAGGGCTATGAAACAGTACCTACCCTTTGACCCAGCAATACTAGATTTGTATCCCAAAGAGATTTTTAAAAAAAAGAACCATATGTACAAAAATATTCAAAGCATCTCTTTTAGTGGAGGCAAAAAATTGGAAAGAGGGGAGCTATACATCATTTGGGAAATGGATGAATAAGTTATAGTATATGATTGTAATGGAATACTATTGTACTATAAGAAATGGTGAGCAGGAGGACCTCAGAAAAACCTGGAGTTTTTCTAAACTGAACTAAAGCTGAGTGATATAATCAGAACCAGAAGAACATCAGAGTGACAAGAATACTGTACAATGAACAACTGTAAATAATTCAGCTATTCTCAGCAAAACAATGACTGAAAACTGTCCCAAAAGACTCAATAAAAAATGCCATCTGATTCCATAGAAAAAGAACTGAATCTGATTCCAGACCAAAGCAAATTTTTTTCATTTTCTCAATTTTTTTTGTTTCCTTCCACAAAAGTATTAATATGAAAAAATGTTTTACATGATTGCACACCATCTCAGTGTGGGGAGAGTAAGAGCGGGGAGTGAAGGAAAGAATTCAAGACTCAATATTCTTTGGAAAATGCTAGAAACTATTTTTATATGTAATTGGGGGAAAATTAAGTTAAATTTAAAAAAGAAATGCTATTTCTCAAAAATGACATATGGGCTGCTCTGACCCTGTAATTTTGTATATCCATATTTAATACATGTATCAAAATTTAGGTTTTTTTAAAACAGATAAAATAGCAATGGGTTTTAAAAAATTAAACATACATTTCTTATTAATGCCAATGAAGAGATATAAAATATCTCTTCTATACATCAATGAAAAGATATAGAAATACACGGAGATTCTATCCAGCAACACACATAAAGAAAAACCAATATGAAGTTTTTAGTCTCAAGAACATTAGATGTACATGAACCAATTCAATATCCCACAGAATAAATCTATTCAGATAACTAATACTAATCAATATATGTACTTAAATAATTGGGCTATGGTTCTATTAGCACAGTACATGGGATTTTTGGCTATAAGTACCAAGAGTAGGATAGATTGCAGGATGGTAGGAGGCTACATAAACCAATTCTGTTAAAAAGCTACAAAGCAGCTAGTTGGCTCAGTGGACAGAAAATCAGGGCTGGAGATAGGAGGACCTGGTTCCAAATCTGGCCACAGATAACTTTCTAGCTGTGTGACCTTGGGCAAATCACTAAACCACAATTGCTTAACCCTTCCTACACTTCTGCCTCAGAACTGAGACTTAGTATCTATTCTAAGACGGAAGGGAAGGGCTTTAAAAAAAAAAAAAAAGGCTACAAGAAGTTATCAGAATCACAAAATAAGGAGGCAACCTAGTGGCTCAGTGGGTTGAGAGCCAGGCCTATAAATGGGAGGTGATGGGTTATATAGTCTCAGATACTTCCTCGTTATGTGATTCTGGGCAAGTCACTTAACCCTCATTGCCTTGCCCTTAGCTCTCTTCTGCCTTGGAACCAATACACAGTATTGGTTTTAAGATGAAAGGTAAGATTTTAAAGAAATCACAAAATGATAAATGAAAGCAATATGATAAAAATCCATCTACAAACTGATTTAAAATGGGAATTGGGGGCTATTTAAATAAGATTCAACTTCATATTTCATAAACTCAAATCTATAGATTAATCTTTGTGTGGTTTCAAATCAACTGCATCAAAAACATTTTAATTATAACAGCAATAACCTTGAGACAAAAAAATGTGAAAATAGCTTGAATACCAACAATTTTAAATTAGTGATAACATAATTTAAGATTTCTTTACTTGCTGATTTCTGAAGTTCATAAATTATTCTCCATATTTTATCTTCTAAAAGAAAATTTTGCCATTTTTAAGTGCAGACAAAAGAATTCTATAACTTTCTAATATCTAAAAAAGGCTGTATTTTTCTTAAGGAGAAAAATTACAACTTCAGGGTACTGATTGCTTTATATTTCTGCCAGATTTCTATTTCATTAATTTTATTTTGGCTTCTACAAACAAATTAAATTTTTTTTTAAACCCTTACCTTCCATCTTGGAGTCAATACTGTGTATTGGCTCCAAGGTAGAAGACTGGTAAGGGTAGGCAATGGGGGTCAAGTGACTTGCCCAGGGTCACACAGCTGGGAAGTGGCTGAGGCCGGGTTTGAACCTAGGACCTCCCGTCTCTAGGCCTGACTCTCATTCCACTGAGCTACCCAGCTGCTCCCGAAACAAATATTGAGAGGAAATTTGTTTTTAGCATATACCAATAGTAACTTTCCCCCTCTTTTGTATTCTTTGTATTAGAGGATGATACTTTGAGAAAAGGGGTCAAGAGGCATATGTCTGGAATTGAAGGTAATGTGAAGGGAATAAAAAAAATAAAATGCAAAAGCTGGAATTTCACAAAAAATAGTTCTTCAAAACTTACTATATGTTTCTTGATAAAAGACTTAAACGAATCCAGTAACAGGTAGAAGAGGTTCTAGAATCTTCTATAAAGCAATGTGAGCAGGGCAGCTAGATGGGCACAGTGACTAGAGAGCCAGGCCAGGTTTGGGGTGGCTCAAGGTTCAAATCTGACCCTAGCCAATTCCTAGCTCTGTGACCCTGGACAAGCCACTTAACTTCCCTTGCCTAGCCCTTGACTTTCTGTCTTAGAGCTGTTACAAGGACTGAAGGTTAAGTCATTAAAAATGTTTTTAATAATAATAATAATAATAATAATAATAATAATAATAATAATAATAATGCAATGTGAGCAAGGTATTCCATCAAGCATATAGCCAGGGCATGTCCAAGCACATTTAATGTCTTAAAAAAACTGTGCCCCATTTAAAAAATTTTATTTCTTAAGTAAAGTTTAGTTATTTCTTTAAAATTAGCTATTATGGGGCAGCTGGGTAGCTCAATGAATTGAGAGCCAGGCCTAGAGACGGGAGGTCCTAGGTTCAAATCTGACCTCAGACACTTCCCAGCTGTGTGACCCTGGGCAAGTCACTTGACCCCCATTGCCTACCCTTACTACTCTTCTGCCTTAGATCCAATACGCAGTATTGACTCCAAGACGGAAGGTAAGGGTTTAAAAAAAATTAAATTAAATTAAATTAAATTAGCTATGTAAGTTTCTTTCATGAATAAAATGTGCTGTACACACTACTGGTCCAGCAACATGAAAGCAAAAACAACTTAAGATAAACTTTTAAAAACTTAAACACAAGATAAACTTTTTATTAAATTAAATTCAATGCAATAATATGGTTCTTTTTCTGAAATTTTTTCAGCAAAGTCTTTTATAGAAAAGATTCTGATGATACAACTTTGTTTTTAAAAACATAAAGGAATACTGGTTGCTTTAAATTTTATGTCACTGTCCTATTGATAATTTCGGAGTCACTGGGGCCAAACATAAAAACATCAGTAATAGCACAGGCCTTGCAAGAATTAACATTATTTAAAAACATGAAGTCTAAAAGCTTCTAAAATATGTCACTTTAAGAAGTTTGAAGGACCCTAAATGACCAAAACACTTACCCAAAAACACTTAGAAGAATTAATGGCAAAGAGGAATCAGTGGGAAGCCTTTAGTTTGCTGTACTATAATGCTCATAATTTCCTCTCTCAATCTGCTGTCATTCTCAAAAGGACACCTACTGTCCCTACTATTGAAGTGACTAGATAATTTGGTCAAGTTTTCAAGTACAATAGTGTTTGAGGCTGTATTACTTATAGCATAAAGTAGGACTCCTGGATGGACTAGGTGGTATGTATGAGCTCTCCCACTAAAAATCCTTTTAAAAAGTTTTTCTTTTAGGGAGAATTTTTTTTTAATTGGGTATGAGGATGAGGCAAAGAGAAGATATATATTTTCTAACTCCTTTCCTAATTAACCCAATGTTGTACATTTCTTTTCTAATCAGAATGTCCTAGGCAAAGACAAAATGAACAATCAACTTACTAACCAGAGGAAAAGCTGTAATTGTGCTGTAATTAATTACTACCGTCTTGTCAGCATCACTTCTGGCTCATTGCTTTCATGCAATTACCTACCCTCTTCCACTGTTGAATCCAGCTGGGTAACTTTGACAGCAAGACGATCAATTCTGTCTTGAAGAGAATTTGCTCTGATGTAAAAGTTGTTGGCCTCATTAAACAACTCACCAAATATGTCTTCTGCATGTTTGCCTATAAGGAGAAAATGGATGGAGAAAGCCATCTGTTGAAGAGATCTTCACATGTTTTCAATATTGTTATATTACTGTCAACACATTTATATATATATATATATACATATATATATATATATACATATGTGTGTATATATATATATATATAATTTTTTTTGCAAAGAACTTCAAAAATATTCTATTCAAGGGCTTCCAAGACTCTAAAAACATATCTAGAACATTCGAAAATATGTGAAGGGGATTAGAGAGTTCTAATGTTTTAAAAATACTTTAGGGATACCTTAGGACTTGAATTTCATTGCCTTTTGAAATATAATTTAGGTTTAATTTTCCTAAAATTTTAATCCTTCTTCCACTTTATTCTTATCAAATATGTTTTAAGTTAAAGACCATAACAGAATGTCTGGTAATTGAAATGATGTAGAGAGTTCCAATATTAGTAGATTTCCATACATTACCTATATGAAAACCAGTGCCTATCTGAGAAGAAAATCTTAAATATATTTACTACTATAACAAGCCCTCTACTCATAAAAATCATAACTACAACTTTCTCTAATATTGATCCTAAATGTATATACTTTGTTAGGTCATTCATATTTTTTAAACTTTATCTTCTGTCCTAGAGTTGATACTGAGTACCAATTCTAAGATAGTAGTAGGCCATAAAAGCTAGGCAATTGGGGTTAGGGTCACTAGCTAGAAAGTGTCTGAAGTCAAATTTGAACCCAACACCTCCCATCTATAGGCCTGGTACTCTATCCACTGAGCCACTTGGCTGCCCCAATCATGCTATTTCACAGTATCTCAAATAGTGATGTTTTCTCCACAGACACTTTTACCTATTAAACATTTAAAGTATCTACTAAAATAATTTTCCAAGCTTGGACTTCAACTTTTCTTTATAATTCTTTTTGCATTTTGTAAAATACTAATTCGGAATTCAAACCCAATATTCATGTTAAACAAGGAAAGACTTCCTGTTTTATGTTGTGTGTAATAATTCAGAGAGCAATAAGACTGTAGTTTTATATAGAGTTGTGCCTTTTAAAAATTATATACATCATCTCACTTGACACTCACTGCTGCCCTGTGGAGTAAAGCCTTCACAGTCCAATGGAGTAAAAATTATGGGGATAAAGACTGGATCTATTCACTGAAATAAAAGGCAGGGGAGACATTAATTCTCATTTTTAAGATAAAAGAAACTGAGAGAACTTGTAACCCAAGGTCATATGAGTAGTAAGAGGCAGACACAGACCTTGAACAGTAGTCACCTGATTTCGAATCCAAGCACTCTTTCAAAGGTTTAGTGTCATTCATATTTTCCCCTGGATTATCGTTTTAAAAATTGAGGTCTAGGGGCAGCTGGGTAGCTCAGTGGAGTGAGAGTCAGGCCTAGAGACAGGAGGTCCTCGGTTCAAACCCGGTCTCAGCCACTTCCCAGCTGTGTGACCCTGGGAAAGTCACTTGACCCCCATTGCCCACCCTTACCAATCTTCCACCTATGAGACAATACACTGAAGTACAAGGGTTTAAAAAAAAAATTGAGGTCTAACATGCTGGATTCTAATGACTTTCAGCTTTGCTCAAGATTCCTATTTTGAATTCTCTTTTGAGTTCAAGTGTTTTTCTACAGTTCACTCTCTCTGTCTCCATCTTTCTCTGTCTCTCTCTGTCTCTGTCTCTCTCTCTCTCTCTCTCAGACATAACACCTCTATATTCTTCTGAATACTAGGAGCAACTCCAACTGAACGATTAATTAACAATGTGTTAAATAAGGCAGAATGGGAAGATTACCCTCCTTTCTACAATTTCCCACCACTCCCCAAAGAGAAATATCTTGATATCTGTTATGTGTGTGAATTGTCACTCAGTTTATCAATCTAAGATAATCAAGAGTAAAAAATCTTCTAAAAGAGAAAGCTGCTATCCTACTGGAAGTCAGGGACACACAAAGGTAATTAATTATAACAGAACATTAGGCATTTAGTGAACTACTATTACATTAACTAAATGGCCTGAAAATACGAGGACCAGAGTTGTAATTTTATTGATAAAAGAAATTCTTGGGTAAGAAAATTCTTTTTACCAATGAGAATTGGCACCATCTCTGCTTCTACTAAAAGCAGAAAGATGGTCTACTGGGTAGTGTTGGAAATGGAGTCAGAAAGACATGAATTCAAAGCCCTTTCTAGCACTTACTAGCTGTGTTAACCTGGGAAAATTATTTTAATTCTGTCTACCTCCATTTCCTATTTTCTAAATTGGAGATAATAAAAGTACCTCTGTCCCAGGTTTGGTGTGAAGATACAATGAGATAATATTTGCAAAGTAGTTAGCACAGTGCCTGGCACATAGTACATGCTAAATAAATGCCTGTTATCTTTCTCTCCACCTATAATCTTAGGACAAAGGGGTTTTAATATTGCTATGCCATGGACTGCTTTGACAGACCGGTGAAATCTAGGTACCACTTTTCAGAATGTTTTCAAATGCATGACATAAAATCTGTAAGAGTACAAAATATTGAAATATGACATATGTATGTATATAATATACAATATTGTATATATGACACATATTCTAAAATACACATATCAAAGTTCCTGGGTCCTATGCTAAGAGAGGGAAGGAAAGAGAATAAGCATTTGTATAGCACCTACTATATGCCAAGCATGATGCTAAGTGCTTTACAAATACCTCAAATGATCCTCACCAGTCAAGGAAATGGGCATTATTACTACTCTTAATTTATAACTAAGGAAATGGAGGCAAATAGAGATTAAGTGACATGCCCAGATTCACACAGGAAGTTAAGTGTCCAAAGCTGGATTTGAATTCAAATCTTCCTGCCTCTGGACCCCTTGTCTAACCATTGCACCATTAGCTGTTCTTGAAGAACAATAGAATTCTGAAAGGATGACTAACTTGTCTAGCCAATGTGTCAGAAGCTGGACTTAAACTCAAGTCTTCCTGGCTCTGAGGCCAAAGAATGGCTTTCTTATGATGTCTCTCATTATATAATTTGTTGTTTTTCAGTTGTGTCCAACTCTGTGACCTCATTTGGGGGTTTTCTTGGTAAAGATACTAGACTGATTTAATATTCCTTCTCTAGTTCACTTTACAGATGAGGAAACTGAGATAAACAGGGTTAAGTGTGACTTGCCCCAGGTCACATAGCTGATTAGTGTCTGAGGCCAGATTTGAACTCAAGAAGATGAGTTTTCCTGACTCCAGGCCCCGCACTCAAACTATGGCACCACCTTGCTGTCTACCTTATAAACTTTACTTAAATTTTGCTTCCCTAAGGATCTGAGCTGGACAAATATGGCTCATTGATATCCTTGGAAGGGAATGTCTATGTAAGAAAAAGTTTTCCCAAGTAGGATCATTTCCTGAAATTCATACATCGTCCTGGAACCATGAAGACATTCAACAAAACAAAACAGCTAAAACCATTAAAACATTATTCTGCTTCATTGAACAGATTTTTTTCTTAAAAAAAATACCATATGTAAGCAAAATCTTACATATTCAAGTATGACTTATTTTCTGTGTTCTACATTCAAGTATTTCTTATTTTCTACTTGAATTTTCAAATGTCTATACAAATTACATGAAGATTAGCATGTGCACATTTTAAATACAAGTAAATTGTGGCTCAAGGCAGGTAATAAGTGGCAAAGATAGTATTCAAACATCTCTTAATTCCATCTCTCCCAAACCACCACTTTGCCAAATATCAACAAACAAATTATGAAGAGGGCATTTTTAAATTTACCTGTAGATTTATTACTTGTGATAATACCTTCCCTCTATAGCACACAAAATATGAAAAAAGACAACTCTTTCCATGGTATTTTGAAGGAAGGTTGGAGGGTTGAATGGCTTGTAAGAAATTGTCATCATTTTGGTTATTCGCCATTGAACTTGAAAAACCATAGAATCTGAGCAGGTTCAAAGAATGATCTTTCTTCTAAGTTGGTCTGTGCCCAGAAAGGATAATTAAAACAATGCACCTGAGGCTCCAAGCAGAAAGTAATTTGAAGACTATTAGATTGAGTCTCCAAGAGCTTGTCTCTGATACTGTTTCTTTCTAGAAATACGTAGTTAAGAATTCAGGGAAACATGGGAAGACCATATGTTCTGATGTGAAGTAAAGTTAGCAGAACCAGGAAACAATCTCTAAGGTGTCTACAAAAACACTCACTGAAAGAACAATAAAACAAAGTTGTACACTGTGTAAAAAGAATGATTCAGTTTGGTCCTATGAAAAGAATTGGAAAAAAAATGTGCCTCCCTGCTTTCACTGGAGAGCTGGGGGAATATGAGTATAGGGTGTGACATATGCTGTCAGACATGATATAATGGCTGGTCTCACTAAACTGTTTTTCTTTTTAAAAATCTTTGTTTAAAAAAAAAAGGATCTTCACTGAATAGGGGATGAAGATATTGATATAATTTTTAAAACAAAAGGCAACAAGAAAGAAAACAAAAATAGAACATCAAGGGAAATTTTCCTAAAAAGAAAAAGAAAAGGCAATTTATACTCCTAGATTTCACATTATTCAAGGTCAGTTCTGTACTTTAGGAAGATCATTTTTGCAGCAGAATGGAGGATGGATTGGAGTAGGGGTGTATTGGAGTAGGGGAGAGACTCTTGGCAGGGAAACCAGTCAGCAAGGTTTGAAGTAAAGAGGGTCTGCACCAGAAAAGTAGTGGGAAGAGATGGGGGAATATTCAAGAGATATTATGAAGGTAAAATTGTCAGACCTTGGCAACAGATTGGACATGGACATGAGGATGAAATAGGGTGAAGAGACAAGGCTGACACCTAGAGGCTGGGTAAATGGGAAGATTACCTTTGATAGTAATAGGGAAGTTAGGAAGAGGTACTGGTTTGAGAGAAGAGAATGATTTCAATTTTCATTTCAAATCTCATTACAAAATAGTGAGTTTAAGATATCTAAAAAATATCTAGTTCCAGATGTCCCAAATATTTCAAGCATATTGTTGTATAGCTTAGTGAATAGAGTTGGCACCTAAACCTGGAAGACTTAGGTTCAAATCTTCCTAGTGACACATTTTGCCCAAAACTATGTTACTTTGGGCTAACATTTCAGTGCTCTGGGCAAGTAGGATCAAATTCCCTTAGAGGAGTGGGGCAAGTGGCTCAGTGGATTGAGAGCCAGAACTAGAGAGAGGAGATCCTGGGTTCAAATCCAGCATCAGATACTTCCTAGTTGTACCCTGGGCAAGTCACTTAACCCCAGTTACCTAGCTCTTACTAATCTTCTGCCTGGGAACCAATAGTTAGCCCTGATTATAAGATGGAAGGTAAGGTTTTTATTATTATTAATTAATTATTTTTTGGGGGGAAGACTATTTTTCTATAGTTACATATATACATGCTCTCTCCCCCTCTCTTCTTCCCTCCCCACTCCCAGAATCGACAAGCAATTCCACTGGTTTATACATGTCTTATAAGGTAAGAGGTTTTGTTTTGGTTTTTTTGTTTTTAATTCAAATAGAAATGGGACAAGGATTTCCATATCCAGCCACATACTGTTGTTGTTCAGTAATTTTCAATCTTCTTGAAGATTCTTCATGACCCCATTTGAGGTTTTCTTGGAAACAAGATGAGTGATTTGCCATTTCCTTATTCAGCTCACTTTATAATGAGGAAATTAAGACAAACAAGGTTAAGTGACTTGCCCAGGGTCACACAGCTGCTAAGCGTCTGAGGCTAGATTTGAACTCAGAAAAATGAGTCCTTCTGACTCTAGGCACCACCAAGCTGCCCCTAAACACGTACTGACTTGGTTTTAAACTGTAATATTATTTATGTTTTATTATATTTCTTTCATTTTATTTGCATTTCCCAGTTACATCCTATATTCTATTCTACATTGAATCATACCTCACTTGGGAGGTATGTTTTTGGTACCTTTGCTCTAGGCAATTCTTTAAAACTAAAAATTGCTGAGTTTCCTCATCTGAAAGTTCCCGATGCCACTGAACATGGAACAGGAGGTAGTTCTGTGTTTTCTATGGAGGCGAGCCAGGGCCACAGGGGTGACTAAGAGAAGACCCACAGCTTCCTCCAATTGGGTCCCATTCCAGAGCTAAATCATCATGCCAATTTTTCAGTTCTACCCACCAATGATAAAAAGGTTTTTGAGTTTTTTTCCTGGTAAATTTCCATCTTTTCTGATATAGGTAAGTGAAGATGAAATGAAGTGGATTCAAAGGAATTGATCTTTGGTCATCAGACTCAGGATGAGACGGTGGCTCTTCTGGCTGAGAATAAAGGGCCTGTTTCAGGACAGATGGTTAAATAGTTAGATGTACAGGAAGGTTCTGGTTTTCTGGCAATAGCTGCCCTTTATTTGCTTCACAGTTGTCTGAGAAGGAAGAGAGGGGAGAGACATACTGGGATCAAGGTTACTGATCTGAAGGAGTTATGTGAGCCCTAAATCCCCTAGTAATAGCAGATTCTGGATTCTGCTGCAGTTCCGTGTGTGTGTGTGTGTGTGTGTGTGTGTGTGTGTGTGTGTGTGTGTGTGTGTGTGTGTGTGTGCGCGTGTGTGTGTATTCTGAGACAAGGGGGAGAGAAAATACTAGACTAAGGAGTTTGTAGTGTTCTTGCCATGGGAACTGGAAAGAGAGGGTAGAAGACTGAAGGAAATGACTGTCAGCTTACCTGCCCTTCAAGAAGGTTACTAGTAGCTGACCTTCTAAGTCACAATAGCCCATGCTTGATGCATTTGGGGAAGGGGAGAAGCAAAGGCAAGTGTTGGCTGCAAATATGCAGCAATGTGGCACTACTCTCCTAGTTTGGAGACTTCTGCTCTAAGAGGCAAATGGAGCTTATCAGTAATGTCCTCCTCTGTTGTAACTCAATGTTTGAAGCAACCCAGTATCTCTACAAGCAATCCATTGGGTTGGTCAAGGGTGCCTCAAGATTTAGTTTGATAGCATTTACAGTTGTCAATGATTGGCTTGCTGAATAAGTTTTGTTTATTTGGTGTGGAGTTGTTATTGTTTATCCTTTGTTTTTGAAGTGGACCAATGACATCATGGAGGGATATCTTGACTTGCACATGAATGGTCAACCAGAATGACTAGGAGGCATCAAGTTCCTGGCATCACCACCAAAGTGATCACATCAACTATGAATTGTCATATGTCTGGTCCCATAACCTAGTGACCCTGCAGGCTGAGTAACTTAGTTCAATCGACTCCCACAATCATCACTGAGAGCATCAGAACCTTTCTTTTAGCTCCTCATAGCCAACTAGGGATCATCAAAAATCATCTAGCATAGACCTAGGGAATGTCACTCAGCAGAAACATAACTAGGGTAGAGCAATCAGGATTCTTCTATCTTGCAGCACTAAAATTTAAAGGGTACAAAACAGCATACTTTTTCATATTACTATTACTATGAGCTATACCTCAAATGAATCCTTCCCCACCTGGCCCAAGTAAAAAAGGCAGCCTTAATTCAGGATGCATCTTTTCCTCACACTAGAGCTAAGAGAGTTTAAGTGTCATAAAGTGTCTGAGGCCAGAGTCCAAGTATTGTCCTTCTGGCTCTAAATCCAACACTCTCATTTGCTGTACCAACTAACTACCCAGCTATTAATAGATTATATTTAAACAAACTTGAATTCACTTTAAGGTATACCTAGAATAAAAACAAAACAAAAAACAAAAAAATTTCAGAGATAAAATGCTACAAAAAGTAAGGGCAATTTGTTCATGTTCTAATGTCCTAGTCTAGCTTTACTGACTCCTTTTTATAGTTTATCATCTATATGGACATTAAGTTATAAACATGCCATTAAGTATCTCCCAAAGTAAGGACTCTGTACTTTTGACTATGGCAAGAGAAGATTTGTAGTTAATAACAAAATATCATTATGCTAGAGCTTCAAAATATAATGCTTTTCTGGGATATCATCTTGTGGAACCATGTCACAGAAAAATAGGTGATAACATGACATGGTTCTTCAAGTATTTCAATCATATCTCACCTTGGGTGTTTTTTTTTCAGGCTCATCTACACTGAATCAGCACTATAATTGGTCACAATACAAAGCCTAGTTTATTTTCAATGTTCCCCCATCTCCTTCATACTGTCAAACTTTCTCAGCATCAATTTATCAAGGACCAGAGGGCCTTGATATTTTATAACTAGTGAATGGGAAAGTATCACCCAAGGAGTAGAACTATATCTTCATGTATATCATATGAATCAAACATCTAGATAAAATGGATGAAAAAGAAGTGGACTAAGTGGGTCATTTATTCAAATGGCCACAGAGTCTTGTTTCAAAAGAAATTAGGCCTTAAAGAAGATAGGCTCCCAAAAAAATTGTAATTGAAATTAAGACAAGGCATTCCTAATACATGATTGACCATTGATGCTTTCTATTGCCTTCACATTGCCTTCAGCATTAGGGAAAAGAGAGAGTGAAAATTTAAGAAACCTTTAATATTTTAAAAGCTTGGTTTTTAAAAAAAAAACTTTATTGAAACTACATTTTTTACTCCTGGCTCCCTTTCATAACAGTGGAAATTTTTAAAAAATAGATGAAAGAAAAGCTATAACTAATTCAACCACTCTGCTATGAGATTATGAATTCCTCTAAGAAATGGACTTTGGAAAGAAGACAGAATTTAGCATTATCCTAGAAACCCAAAAGATAATCAAAATACATCTGATGGCAATGATGAATAATTTCCATATGTTGTTATACTGATATACTTTCCAAGGAAGCATAATTTATGTAGAAGTTCTCACCATCCAGATCTATAGATGATACTGAATAATTTGCATAGATTTGATAAAGGCAGATGTCAGTCTCTATTTCTACTGTCTTAGAAATATGGCCAAGTATAGTTAGCATCTGTTTCTTGTTGTATTTGTTACTACAAAAATCCACATAGTAAAAGGAAAGGAAGGCACAAAACTTCTAACCTTACTTGGGTTCTGCACAGGTTTCATGGTGTTATGATTTGATTCCCTATCAAATGAACAAATGGGAAAGAACCAGAGTTGGCAAACAGCACCTTTTGGTAATGTTCACCCTCTCACACTCATCTCCAAAGTACTTCATTCCAAATCTCACTACTTACTAGATTTCCATCTTCCATTACTCTAATTAAAAAGTTCTGCTCCAATGTCACATTAAGGTATGGAGGTGACCTGGTTCGCAAAGGCTACAACAACAATATTAATGTTCTAGCACAGTGGTTCCCAAACGTTTTTGGCCTACTGCCCCCTTTCCAGAAAAAATATTACTTAGCACCCCTGGAAATTAATTTTTTAATAGCAATTAATAGGAAAGATAATGCACCTGTGGCCATCACCGCACCCCCCTGGATCGCTGTAGCACCCACCAGGGGGCGGTGGCACCCACTTTGGGAATCACTGTTCTAGCAGGTCCAACACCAAGCCTGAGTGGTTTCAAGTAAAGCTCAGTAACAAACTGTCTTTTTTTCCTGAGAAATAACCTACTTAGACTACAAAAGACTTACACCATGGGAATAGTGGGTTGGTTTTTTTTTTTGCCACAAGAACTCATGTAGACTGTAAAATCTATGCAAATATTCAGTATCATCAAAATAGATTTAGACTGTAAGAACATCCATGTAAATTATGTTGCCTTGAAAAGTATATCAGAACAGCATTTGGAGATTATTTCTTCATCACTGTCATTCTCATCAATTATTTATTATATTTTGGGTTATGATATGAAATGCTGTCATTTTTCTAAAGTCCAAAGGTGGAGAGGTAAAAATAATCTGCATCAGTAAAGGTAATACCCACACTAATGAACTGTCACAACTTCTTGAAGAATTGTTCTAATTATCCTTGTTGATTTCCCTCCTTAGGACTCTATCACAAATTCAAAGTTGAAAGAAAAAAACTTAAAGGGGCATTGTAATATTTCCATCAACTCTTCACTTCTGCATAATTTCCATTGACTCTTGTTCATCTACTTGCTGCTCCTGGTAATATCCTTCACCCTCACAAAAATATCTGGGTAAGTTTTCTTTGTATCATTTTTTCAAAACCTCTCTTCATCATTACCCTCTCCTTTATACACAAAAGCAAGTTTCATTGTATCTTTTCAAAATAATCTTTAAAATCCCATATGAGACAATATACTTACCATAACCAACAAAAATATTCAGAATTCTAGCATTACCAAAAAAAATAACAAAACTCATTTGAAAGAACAAAAGGTCAAGAATGTCAAGGGAATCACTGAATAAAATGTGAAGAAAGGTAGCCTCGCTGTACCAGATTTCAAAATGTATTACAAAGCAATAATCATCAAAATACTCTAGCTAAGATTTAGAATGGTGGATCAGTGGAATAGATTGGATACCCAATACATTCTAGTAAATGTCTATAGTAATTTAATATTTGAAAAATTCAAAGATCCAAACTTTTGGGACAGGAACTCACTATTTGACAAAAACTGCTGGGGAAAAGTGGAAAATGGCATGGCAAAGATTGAGTATAGATCAATATGCCTGATACCATATACCAATATAAGAACAACATGGGTACATGATTTGACATAAGGGATGATACCAAAAGCAAATTAGGGGAGCATGGAATAGTTTAAATGTCAGATCTATGGACAAGGAAAGAATTTTTCACACAAATACTATTGGTATCTAGTGTCTTAAAATATCAGAGTACTCTTGTTTTACTGGCTAGCATTTACGAGATTCAGAATCTACTTACTCTATTAGTAAATAGGTAACTGAGCTCTCTAGACTTCAATCTATTAATCTATAAAACGAGAGGATTCAATCAAAGGTTATCATAACTCCATCCGAATGATGATAAAAAAAGCAAAAAGAAAATAAAGAAAAAATGAGAATCATGGCATAATTTGCCATTTAAATTCTATTATTTGAAATTGCATGCTATTTGTCATAGCAAAGAATTGTAAATTGTGAAGATGTCCATCAATTAAGGAATGGCTGAACAAGCTGGGGTATATGATTATAATGGAATACTACTGTGCCATAAGAAATGATGAGGAGAATTATTTCAAGAAAAACCTGGGAAAACTTAAATGAATTAATGCAAAGTAAAGCGAGGAGAACACAGTACCCAGTCATAGCAATATATATTATGAACAACTGTGAATGATTTAACTATTCATAGCAATACAGTAATCCAAAATAATCCGAAAGTATTTATATCAAAAAAATGTCATCTGCTTCCAGAGAAAAAAAAACTGTTAAGCACCTGAATGCAGACCAAAACATACTATATTTCACTTTATTCATGGGGGTTTGGGGTGTGTTTAATTCTCTTTCACAAAATGACTAATATGGGAAAACTGTTTTATATGAATGCACATGTAAAATCTATATCAGATTGCTTACTGTTGGGGGTGGGGCAAAGAAGGAAAGGAAAGAATCTAGAACTTAAAATTGTTTTTAATTGGTTACACATGGTTTTTACATGTAATTGGGGAAAAATAAAATATCTTTAAAAAGAAATTGCATGCTAGGAAATGGTAAGGAAATCATGACTGTTACACTATTGGCCAAAACAAAACAAAAATTTGACTTTAGTCCCGTAAAACTCTAGAAGGTAATTGATAGGAAGAATATAGGAATGGAGAAATGGAACACAACAAATATAATAGTTCTAATGCAGGGTAATGCTTTATTATACACTAAGATTTCAATTCAGTGAAATAATCTTTTAAATAAAGTTTTCTGTATCTACATAACCATACATGATTCAAATTAATTCTTAACCTGTGAAACTCTCTCTATGCCTATAATTTAAAATTTTTAGGTTATTTCTATTAAAGATTCTAGGTTATTTAATTAGGCTTAGAAGCTTGTAAAAGCAATAACCTAACAACTAATAATCTAATAACAAATGCTAAAGGTGTTTCTTGCTGGAAAAATTATTATTCCAGAGCAGGATATAAATTTTTATTAAAAGAAAGCAAATTCATTTGTATTTCATTTACTCTTCAACATTAAACTCCACCAGTTTCCTTAGCTTTTCCTGTGCTAGAATAGAAGAAGGGTAGAGAGGGGAATCTAGAACTTTACATTTTTATACAGAAATATTACAAGTATACAGGGTAAGCTTGACAAAAGGAGATCAGATAATTTCTTTTATATACATGATTTCTATTTCCTTCTTGCCCTAATTCCTACTAGGAATGATCTGGTAAAGTTAGGGTATGTTTTTTAAATTAGAAATCAGACCCTTGGTTTCCAATCATTCTTTTGATGGTTTTGTTAAACAACCTACTCTAGTTCTTTGTCTCTCTTCCCTAAGGATTTCTTATCAAGAAGATCCAAAAAAAAAAAAAAAGCCTCCTATTTTCTGGACAGGTTTTCACTATTCAGTGCCTTGGAAAAAAGTAAGACCTCTCATGAGGCTGGAATGTAGCAAATCTGCTCACCTCCTAATGGATTTATGATGCAGATTGGCCAATATGGGAATTTGTTTTCCTTAACCAGGAAGAATTGTTATAAGAGTTTTTTTTGTTTTTTTTTTTGGGGGGGTGGGGATTAGGAAAGAAGGGAAGAGGGAGAGAAAATGAATGATTGTTCATTAAAAAATTTAAATTTTAAAATGTTAAATGTTATATAGCCAATCTAAGAGCTATTTCATCACTATGACATCAAGGATGAGATATTCTCATGAAACTCTTCTGTCAGTACTCATTGGTAAAAGATATGTTACCTTGTCCTGTGAAAACTCAAGGAAGAATGATCAGATGTAAGCACCCCTTCTTTAATATCAGTTGAAAAATGAGGTCATAGCCCAGATGAGAGCACATATTTGTAGTCCCTACTCCTAGAGGAGGCAGAGGCAGGTGCTGATGAATCTTAGCATTTGGATTCATAATTCAGCTCTGAAGGAAGACAGAAGCCAATCAAATGTTTGCCCTAAAAGTGACTTCAATATGGTAAGCCCCCAGGAGCAGAAGGTCCCCACGTTGCCTAAGAAGGCACAAACCAGGGCAGGTCAAAAACAGCAGGGTAATGTTCCTGTGCTTATCAGTATTGCAATCTAGGCCATAAGTGGCCACTGTATTTCCAGCCTATATGAGACTGGAGAGGACTAGTCTCAAAATTAACAAACAAATAAGCAAGCAAGCAAGCAAACAAACATGAGCAAGAGTGAGGTTCTGGTACTTGAATTCAGTGAGGCTAGGGGTGTTGTTTTGGCTTGATATAAATCTAATCTACTAAATAATGGTCCCAAATAATAGTCCATTCGCTATTCTCCAAACTCAGCATCCTATCTCCTCCCTTTCCATTCTTTTCTACAGTCAGGTCTCCCATGTTTGAAATGCAATATAGCTTCACTTCGGCACACTGAAGATCTTAGTTTCTGTAAAGGTTTAAGTAGGAGGCCACCACCTTGGCAAATCTTTCTTGATCTCACTACTTATTGGTACTCTCTCCTCCATCAAATTATTTTGTATTTATTGACCATAATAATCCCTTGAGGTCAGGGATATTTGCCCTTCCTTCTTATCCACAAGCTGCTCCTGCTGCTGCTATTAATGGAGTACACTATAAATTCACATTTTCCAATTTCCACTTCACTGCAGGAAAGAAATGCCTTCACTTCACTTTAATTAACTCTCTATCTCAATACCCACAAATGTGATTCCAAACCTTATCTCCTCAAATCTAACACTTCCCTCTTCCGTATTTGGTCAGTCACCTATTGAGAAAATTGAAACTATTCAATTCTCCCTTTTATGCATCACAAAACCCTTTGACTTCATCCTCCTCTTTCTACCCTTTCCCTCTAGTCTTTAATGAGGTAGGTAAACCTTCTCCTTGACAAGGCAAATCATGTATGTATGTGTCCTTAATCCTCTTCTCTCTGGTCTTCTCCAACAAATACTCCCTGATATCTTCCTCCCTCTTTCTTGAACCCTCAGCCTTTCCCTTTCTACAGATTCCTTCCTAACTCCTTTCACACATACCCAAGTCTCCCCATTCTTAAAGTAAATGTCCTATACCTCTCCCGCTTTTTGCCAAATTCCTGGGGGGAAAAGTCTATACTTTTCCCTCTCTCCTCATTCTCCTTTAGGTTTGGACCTAATTACTTAAATGAAACTGATTTCTCCAGTTATCAACAATCTCTTAACTACTAAATCAGATCATATTTTTTTCAATCCTTATCCCAAATGAAACCTATCTGCTGCATTTGAAACTGGTCACTATCCTCTCTTCCTGGATACTCTCTCTTTTAAGACATTGCTAAAAAAGAAAAAAAGAAAAAAGACACTGCTCCTTCCTCTCTCTCTCTCTCAAGCAATCTTTCCACTCCATCTCAAGTCTTCTTTAGCCCATCACTCATCTTGAATTCCCTAATAATGGGTGTTTCCCGATGCTCTGTCTTAAGCTCCCTTCAAATCTCTACATTTTCCCTTTGAGTGATGTCACTCCTAGGAAGTTTTCATTTCTATACAGATGATTCCCACATTTAAATATCCATTCCCAGTCTCCCAACTCTCCCCTAACCCCAAATTTAGTCTCATTTTACCTACTACTTATTGAATATTTTTCACTGAATGTCCCTAGAGACATCTCAAACTCAACAAGTCCAAAACAACTTGTTCACACACACACACCAAAAAACAAAAACAAAAAGAAACCAGCTTCTTCCAAACTTCCTTATTTCTATTACTCTTCCAAGTCTCTTGGATTCTTAATCTTGGGAGTTATGCTCAACTCCTCACTTTACCTCCCAACACATAACTAAGTGATTATTCAATCTTGCCATTTCTCCATAGTATCTCTTACATCCAATCCTTTCTCCCTACCTACCAACTCCTATGTTAGATTGTGCCCCCATCACCCTTAACTAGCTAATGCAATGGCCTCTAAGTTTTCCTGACGCAAGTCTCTTCTAACTCAAATATATTCTCCACATAGCCATCAAAATGGTTTTCTTTAGCACAAGTCACTCCCCCAAAGAAATTCAAGAAACCTTAGTAGGCTATTGCCTTTAGGCTCAAACAAAAATTCTTCTATTTATTTTTTAAATCCTTTCAAGTTGGCCCGATCAATTTATCTAACCTCATTGATTATTACTACTTCACTTCCTGCATGGAGACCCAATCAAGATGGATTTCTCCTATTCTTCATATGCAATAATCAGTCTCCATTTCTGGGCAGTGACTATTTCCCATGCCTGGAATGTACTCTCTCCTCAATTCTACTCTATAGATCTTCACTCAAGACCCAGTTCAAATACCAGTTTTCTGAAGCCTTTCCTGATGCTCCTCCCTATCTTGTACCTATATACTTTGTATTTATTTTAATTTACTCTCTTTATACTTAATCAGCACATATGTGTGTCTATATATTTGTACATATGCACACTTTTCATCTTTCCTATGCAAATAAAGCTCCTTCACATAGATAGTTTTATTATTTCTATCTGTATGGCTAGAACTGAGAACAATACCATAAGCATAGCAAATACTTAATAGATGAATCATGAATTTGCCATTACCACAACTTTTACTGCAAACATCTTTGATTGTAAGTATTCCAGAGAATGAACCCAGATTCCAGAAGCAGTTTGCATACTGTATATAAAAAATATTTAAAATGAGTTTTGTCTAAGGTTGCTTTTTATAAAACAACTGATTAGGGACAGTTATTGAGAAAACAAAATCAATGACTCAGACATGATGACTTGGTGCATTTTTTTTTAAACCACCCACTAGATAAATAAAAGCATTTGAGAGTTCAAAGAGAGGAAGATTTCTTCATGCTTGAGGCTACCAGTATGTGAAATTCCATGGAGGATTTTCAAGTTATTAAAGAGTTTCTGAAAACTTAACTGTGAAAACCTGTCACCCAAGATGCAATATAAACCATTTAAACTGAAAAGGAGTGGGCTGAAGTGAGAATGCAAAAACAGAGTACAAATGTAAAAGTTAGAAAAATAAATCAATTTGAAAATCTTTTAAGAAAAAAGACAGCAGAATTTGCATTTTTGCCTTACACTCCAAAAAAGCAATGTTCTTTTGGGCTTAAATTTAAAGTTGAGAATTTAAACAACAGAAGGGGCTTCTCTCCTTCCTTATGTTTGGCTGTTAGACAAATCTCTGTGTACATATGTATATATAAGCAGAGTGCATATAGAGTACACACACACACATAAATGCCAATCTGTTTTCCTCAAATAGAGGCTTCCTGTAAATGGCCAGATGGGCCTTTTACTCAAGTTCAGAGAACTATTTGGAGATATTTAAAACTAAACATATTTTCTACCTGTCAAATCACTGTGAAGGAGTGTTACATAAAAGTATTCAAAATGAAGGAAGAGATAACCTACTCTTCCCTGGCCAGATGACATCCAGAATTTTATGTTTCTGTCTGAACCCTACTTTTGAAGAAAGGTAATGACAAATGGGCATATGTTGAGAAGAGAACATGATAGAATTCTGAAGATAGAAAACCATGCCCCAAGAGGAGACTGAATGAACTGAGAAAAAAGATAAAGTAAAATTAATGAAATAATGATAATAAATTATTATAAGAGTAACTAGTATTCATATAGCACTTTAAGATTTGCAAAGCACTTTACTGATATCTCATTTTATTCTCAAAATAGCCCTGATAGGCAATTGCTAACATTATTCCCATCAGTGACTTGCCCAAAGTTATATACCAACTAAATGTCTAAGGCTGGAATTGAAATTAGGTAGGTTCTCTTGATTGGAGGGCCCTTGTGCCATCCAGCTGCCTGATGTCTTCAAAGTGCTCAAGGGCTATCATGTGGAAGAGGGATTGATTAACTGTATCCTATTTAATCACAAAAAAGCAAAATTGTCCACTAGCATGTGAGCTCCTTGAGGGCAGGGACTGTGCTTTTGATTTTCTTTGTATCTTCAATGATTAGCACGGAGCCTGGCACATAGAAAAAAATAAATGCTTTGTGACTGGCTGAATGGCTGACTAAGAATTGGAACTAAAAAGTAGAAATGGCAAAGAAGGCATAGCATCAAAAAGAACTTCCTGATCATTACCACTGCCTAAAAATACAATGGGCTGTCTCTGAAGGTGTTGAGTTCCCTATTATTAGATATCTTCAAGGGAAGGTTAGATGATACCTGTAAGGATATTTTATAGCATGGGAGGGGGACATCCACAATTCAAGCAGGGGTTAGACTAGGTGACCTTTAAGGGTTCACTCAATCCCAAGATTCAATCATTCTAATAAAGATATCAAGTTATCTCCGGATGAGATAAACAGAAATAGAAATTCTTGCTCCAGTGAGAGCCAGTCTTTTTCTTTTTAAGTCAAACTCTCAAGGATGCAAACTTTGATAAGAGTTCTTTTTTTGCCCCACCCCCACCCACCCCCCTTTGGCTTATCTCCAGTTAGAGTTTGAGATGTTCATTGTAACTTTTAATTGCTGTGAAAAATGGTAGGTTTAAAAAAAAAACCTAAAAAGGATTTTTATTAATTTTCTTCAAATTAAAAAAAATTTGAACCTACCATTTTTCACAGCAATAGGTATTTTAAAGTTAAAATGTCATTGTTTTAAAATCTTGTATAAACAGATAGTCAGTTTTTTGCACATAGGCTTAACATATATTTACTTATGAAAAGTCAGTGAATAAGGAGTATATTTCACATTTTATGTGGTCGATTAGTCCTTTGGAATACAGATAAAATTGCTACTTAATTATATCATCACTAGCATGTTAGAAACAGAAAAGATTCTAGAGATTACCTACTCCTAATTTTACATGTAGAAAAAATTAATGTTACAAAGTCAATCAGTAAGTCATGAATAAAATCATCCTTGTAGCAAAACTAATATTCTTTCCAGAAAACTACATCCCTTCCTCCCACCCCGGGTATAAAAATAATATCTCTTTTCAAAGTAAATGAACACTATGATAATAAGAGCTAATATTTATATAGCACTTTACATTTCTGCAAAGCTCTTTTATAGAGCATTTTTTTTTTGGTCCTCACAACAATATTTTGAGGAAGGTGCCATCTTTAACCCCATTTTATAGAAGAAACTGAAGCTAGGATTAAACGACCTTCCCAGGGCAGGATTCAAATTCAGGCCTTCCTAATTCTAATTCCAGAGTTTAATCCACTCTACCCTCCCTGGATCTCTCAATATTTAGATATTAACTAGGCAAATATCTGAGTTCATATATTAAAGGATTGTGAGATTAGAAGGAACTTCTAAATTCATCTTATACCTGAACAGGAATTCCTTCCTTAATGTATTCACAATTGGCCAGCCAACTGTGGAGTTCACACCTAATATGGCCCAATCTACTTTTGGATAGCTCAATAATTATTAAGAAATTTTTACTGCATGAAGCCTAAATTTGTTCCTTTGCATCTTCCACTCATTGATCTAGGATCAAGAAGAATAAACTTAATCCCTACCTTAAGAGAATTTTTATTAATTTCTCCTTTTCTTCTTAAATATATATATTAGACCTATCATACATGATAGCCCTTCAAATGCTTATAAAACAACTATCATGACCCCTAAAGTCTCCTTTTCTCCAGTCTAAACACCTCTAAGTTCTTAAATTAATACAAATATGATATGTCTTGAGATTGACTTCATCTGGATATTCATTGGCTTGTCATTTTTTTGCATAGTTTTAAAATCTTTTTAAATATTTTTCCCAATTACATGTAAAAACAAATTTTTAACTTTTTTTTTTTTTAATTTTGAGTTTCAACTTCTCTTCCTTCTTCCCTCTCTCCTCCCCACTTCCCTCAGATGGCACAATATGATATGTTACACATTTGTGGCTATACAAAGCATACTTCCATATTCATTATGGTGTGAAAGAAAACACATTTCTGATATGCATTCAGACTCCTTCAGTTCTTTCTCTGGAAGCAGATAGCATTTTTAATTGTCAGTCCTTTGGAGTTGACTTGACACATTGTATTGCTGAGAAAAACTAAGTCATTTATAAATTGATCATTGTTCAGGACTGCTGTTACTATGTATAGTCTTCTCGTGTTCTGCTCATTTCATTTTACATCAATTCATGTATTTCCAGATTTTTCTGGGAGCAAAATAGTATCCCACCATCAGCATATTCCACAATTTGTTCAGTCATTCCCCAATTGATGGATATCCCCTCCATTTCCAGTTCCTTGCCACCACAAAAAGAAGTATATTAAATATTTTTGTACAAATAGGTCCTTTTCCTTTTTGGTTTTTATCTCTTTGGGACACAGACCTAATAGTGGTATCATCAGTGTATTATTATTATTATTATTATTATTATTATTATCATCATCATCATCATCATCAATTTCATATAATGTGATGATGCCCAGAACTGGACACTTCTCCAGATATCCAACTAAAGCAAAATAGATTCCTCTATTCTTTTGGAATAGCCTAAGAATACACTAGCCTTCTTCAGCTACCATGTCATCCTACTGAATCAAATTAAGTTTGAAGCCCACTAATGCCTCTAAACCTTTTTCATATGAACTCACTACAAACATGCCATGTCTCTCATCCCCCAAAAATCCTAGCTTGATCTATCCATCCCCACTAGAAATTATCAATCTCTCCTCCCTCTACAGCTGAAGTCCTTGAGAAGGCCACCTTCAACAGCTGTTCTACTTCCTGTGTTCTAACTCTCTACAGTCTGATTTCTGTTTTCAGCATTTTTTTTACTCCCCCTTTTTAAGTTTAAAATATTTTTCCATGGTTACATGATTCATGAAACACACACACACACACACACACACACACACACACACACACACACACACACACCAAGGCCGATAAGCAATTCCACTGGGCTATACAGGTAGCATTGTTCAAAACCTATTTCTATGTTGTTCATATCTGCAGCAGAGTGATCCTTTAACATCAAAACCCCAATCATATCCTTATTGCACTATGTAATTGATAACATATTTTTCTAATGCATTTACACTTCCACAGTTCTTTCTCTGGATGTGGACAGCATTCTTTCTCCTAAGTTCCCCTGGATTGTCCTGGGTCATTGCACTGCAGCTAGTAGAAAAGTCTACTACATTCCATTGTGCTATAATGTATCCATCTCTGTGTATAATGTTCTCCTGGTTCTGCTCCCTTCATTCTGCATCAATTCCTGGAGGTTGTTTGTTTCAGTTCACATGGAATTCCTCCAGTTCATTATTCCTTTCAGCACAATAATATTCCATTACCAAAATATACCACAATTTATTCAGCCATTCCCCAGTCAATGGACACCCCTTCATTTTCCAATTTTTTACCACCACAAAGAGTGCAGCTATAAATATTTTTGTACAAGTATTTTTACTTATTATCTCTTTTGGGTACAAACCCAGCGGCAGTATGGCTGGGTCAAAGGATAGGCAGTCTTTCATTCATTCATTCATTCATTCATTCATTTATTTATTTTTAAGCCCTTCCCTTTTGTCTTGGAACCAATAAATAGTATTGGTTCCAAGGCAGAAGAGCGGTAAGGGTTAGGCAATGGGGGTTAAGAGGCTTGCCCGGGGTAACACAACTAGGAAGTATCTGAGGCCAAATTTGAACCTAGGACCTCCTGTCTCTCAATCCACTGAGCTACACAGCTGCCTCCTAGGCAGACCTTTGAGCGTAGTTCCAAATTGCCCTCCAGAATGGTTGGACCAATTCACAACTCCACCAGCAGTGTTTGGTGTCTCAATTTTGTCACATCCTCTCCAACATTTATCACTTTTTTTTTGCTGCCATATTGGCCAGTCTGCTAGGTGTAAGGTGGTACCTCAGAGTTGTTTTATTATCTTTTTTCAATTATTATCCTTCTCTGTCCTTCTGTAGCCTTTGATACTGTTGATTGCCCTCTTTGATACTCTTTCTTCTTTAAATTTTCCTGACATTACTTTTTCTTGGTTTTCCTCCTCAGTTTCCTTTCCTAAATCTCCATCTGAGTGACATACTTACTATGGGTATCCCCCAGGGCTTTATCCTGCATCCTCTTCTCTCTCTACTCTTCACTTGGTGCTTTCATTAGCTCCCATAGATTCACATATCATCTGTATCTTGATGATGATCAGATCTACTTATCTAGCCCTAACCTCTCTGCTAATCTCCAAACTTACATCTACAACTTCCTGTTGGACGTCTCAAACTAGATATCCTGTAAACTTTTTAAATTCAACATATCTAAAAATGAATTCATTACCTTTCTTAAAAAAGCCTCCCCTCTTCCTAATTTCCTTATAACTATAGAGATATCACCAGCCTCCCAGTCATGTAGGCTCATAATTGAAATTTTGCTCTCAACTGACTCCTCATGCTTTCTTATCCCTCATTTTGAATCTTCTGACAAGGCCTGTCAATTTTACCTTCCTAATATCTTTCATATATACCCACTTTCTCTCTTCTGACACTGTTGCCATTCTAGAGCTTGTCCCTCTTCTTTCATATCTGGACAACCACAATAGCCTGCTGGTTGGTCTGCCTGCCATAAATGTTTTCCCACTCTAGTTTATCAGTCACTTAGCTGTCAGGGTGATCTTACTAAAGGACAGTTCTAACCATGTTACCACCACTCCCTTCTCTCAAAATAAAGTACATTATTTCCATATTATCTTCACGATCAAATATAAAATCCTCTCTCTGGCATTCAAAGTCCATTTTAAGTTGGCAATCCCCAGAAACACAACTTTCTAGTTTTCTTCACCTTAAACCTCCTCCAAACTCCCTTCCCTCAAATACTTGTGATCTAATGAAACTACTGTCTTTGCTCTTCCTCAAACAAGACACTTCATCTACTGACTTCTGGGATTTTCACTGGTTACCTTTTACTTCTGGAATCTTCTCCCTTCTCATCTCCATCTCACGGCTTCCTTCAAATCCCAGATAAAACAACATTCAACTGGAAGCCTTGCCCAATCCCCCTTAATTTTAGTGTCTTTCCTTTATTGTTTATCTCCAATTTATCATGTTGATAGCTGGTTTGTACATGGTTGTTTCATGTTGTCTCTCCCATTAGACCAGTGGTTCCCAAACTTTTTTGGCCCTTCTTTGGCCCTTTCCAGAAAAAATATTACTTAGCCCCCTGGAAATTAATTTTTTTTATTTTAATAGCAATTAATAGGAAAGATAAATGCACCTGTGGCCATCACCGCTCCCCTGGATCGCTGCAGCACCCACCAGGGGGCGATGGTGCCCACTTTGGGAATCACTGCATTAGACTGTGGGCTCCTTGGGAGCAGAAACTGGCTTTTGTCTTTCTTTCTACTTTCAGCTTTTAACCCAGTGCTCATCATATTGTAGGTACCTGATAAATACTCTTTAAATAATTGGTTTGTTACATTAAAAAAACAGTTAACTCCCTCCTTTCTCTCCCTATTATGTCATTTACCTAATAAATGTTTAATGACTGACTGTCTAGACCAGTGATTCTCAAAGTAGGCGCCACCACCCCCTGGTGGGTGCTGCAGAGATCCAAGGGAGTGGTGATGGCCACACCTTTTTTTGTATTACATTCTATTCTGAATTCAATGAATACTTTCATAATTTCCAAGGGGCGCTAAGTAATATTTTTTTCTGGAAAAGAGGCGGTAGGCCAAAAAACTTTCGGAACCACTGGTCTAGACATAACTGCCATCCTATATGTGTGAAGTTGATTTTTTTAATCCAAATGTAGAACTTTATACCTCTACTAAATTGTGTCTTAAACAATTTACTATATTAGTCTTATTTGCTAAGATTTTTATGAACACTGGAATACTAAGTGTTGGGTATCTTTCCCAGTCTATCATCTATAGATCTGATAAATATATCAAGTATGTCTTCATATCATATTTCTACAAAGGTTAATCAATAGAGGGTCAGAGACAGGTGAATACCACATAGCACTAGAGAGCTGTCTCCAAACTATCTGCTACCTTCCATGTCTTTTAGTCATCCTAATGATAATGATAGAACACTGATATTGAAAAGATTGGCCTTTGCATCTGATAATAGTTAAGAGCCAGTAAAGGGGTTATGTAATTTCCTGAAGGCAATCCAGTCCTCTCTTCTTCTCCTGTTTATTTATAAGTCCAAGTTGCAGTCTATTTGTACTGTGTATTCAGATGAATACACTGATGGATAATTTGGAGAGGTAGCCCATCGAATGTGCTCTGGGAAATAAACATTCTTCACCTCCTTGGTTTTTCCTATGTGAGTGGTTGGATTCTTTTGAGTGGTTACACATCTCTTCTAGGTGCCTTGCAATGTTTCAGGGCTTGATGCAACCAGGAGTCATATAACAACAGGTAGATCTAGAGAAGCTCAGTGTCCTTCTAAGGATTTCCTCTTCCAAATGGATTTTGCCCAAGACTTCCTTTACCACAGTAGCACCTTAGCAAGCATGTCTCCTTGTTTTATGCTTCACATGGTATTTATGATTCAAGTTTGTTATACAAAGCTCCCCGTATTAGGATATATTTCAAAAACTTTGAATGATTTTGATGTATGGGGTGAGAAAATGTTTTACTCTACTGAATCTCATATTTTTATAATCCACAAACAACAAGCAGAGTAGGATTCTGTATTCTCTCCTCTTTTTAGACAAATTTGCAATGGTAAAAATGTGATCTATTATGGAATCTTACTTGGGAATGCTTGCCTATTATCCATTGTTATCCTCATCAAGGACACACTTAATATCTGTATAGATGATTCTCATGAAAACTTTAAAGATTAGATCTTTTCCCTTTTTCTTTTTTTTCCTAAGGAAGAAAATTCTTCCTCAGACTTCCAAGTCAGAATTTAGCTAGAAGACAGGGAAGAGGAAAAATTATTTCTCCTGCCTTCCAGGAGCAGAAGAGAGTAACTTGAAGGGGAAGTACATAATGAGGGCTATTATGAACCTAAGAGGGGAGTGTCTATATATACAGTTCTTGGATTCCTTCTTTTCCTTTTCTGAATAAGGAGTAGAGACTACAGATCCTGAAAATAGATGTTTCCATCCTTCAGGGATTACTTCATGTATAATCCTGAGTTTGGTAGTTCATGGGTTTGATAACTGAGTACCAGCTTCCCCAAGGAAGATATTCTTAAAAGTGAACTTCTCTGAGGAAAAGAGTATCACCCCCAAGGAACTGCCTAGTAGTTGAAGGACTAAACTTCCTGTGAAGATATGTGGACCTTTCTAACCTTCTAAGATGTTGCAGCCTAGAACTGGTATCTTAAGTTGCAGGGGAGAAGAAGTAGTTATGTTTCTGTAAAACCTTGTGGTTCCTTTGAGATTTATGCATTTCTGTGATGAATATGATAAAAGATGTCCCATATCTGATACTTATATTGTATATTGAGGAAGAAGAGATCCTATTATTCATATTTGGGGGAGACATAAACCTAGGCCAAACTTCAAGATTATTCACATTACCCCAGCATTTTATATTGAATGAGAGAAAAAAAACAAAAGTGGAAGTCCCAGAATCAAATGCAGTCCACATGATCTCTCAAACTCTTAGGATGGGTAGGCCACTGGTACTCCCTAAATCACTGAGGTTTGGTTTCTTTTGAAAAAAATCAATCTCCATTTATTCCTATGTCTTTTTACAAGTCTTTAAAAAATCAATTTTTTCTATTCGCCCATCTATACAATTCACGGCATAACTACTTGAAAGGAAGAGCCACATTTAATGGTCCTGTTTCTCCTCACAATACCTAGTCAAATGTTTTCTTTTGTGGTTAAACACTTCATTTAAAATTTAATATAGAGCACTGATACAAACATATTACTTGGTATCTATATTTAAATGAAATCATTTTAATACTTAAAGAATTATAACTTTTCAGTCTCCTTTTCTAAATCCTCATCAGTATTACTGTTTGTTCATTGATTCTCATTCACTTTTCTCCTTATACAGTTTTAATTACTTTGCTTTCTTCCCCTCATCTGAATAGACATCTCAAGACTAAATATGCCTAAAAAAGGATTCATCTCCTTTCCCCTAAAACTCAACTCTCTACCAAATTGTCCTATTTCTTTTGAGGTTACCACCATCATTCCAGTGTCCCAAGTTTGGAATTTAAACCTTGCCCTCTCTCACCCTGACCCCATATATCTAACACAGCTGCCAAATCTCACAATTTCTACTTTCACATCTCTCCCTTCTATTCCTTGTCATAAAGCCACCACCTTAGTTTATACCTTTATCACTTTTACCCTGGACTTCTAAAATCAGCCTCTTGTTTGTTCTTCTTGCCTCAAGACTCTCCCTATTCCAATCAAATTCTCCACAGAGCTGTCAACAACTATTTTCCTTAATAAACATCAATAAACTTCAATGGCTACATATATTGCCTCTAGAATAAACTACAAAGCCTTGTTTGGTTTGTACTGTCCTTTGGCCCCAGAATATCAAAAAATGTAAGTTCCAAACTAGATTCAGATACTTATTAAGTATGTGTCCCTTCACTTATGTTTGCCTCAGTTTCCCCATCAGTAAAATGAGGAGGTAGGACTCAAAGTTCCTACTAGTTCTAGATCTGTGATCCTATAATAGGGACAGGTAAGTGAGTAGAGAATACAAATTCCATGTGGAAGATTCTGCATTATAATTTGGAGCATCCCCAGATATTCTAAAACTGGTCTTAGTCTGCTAACCATGAATGAGAAGAACTACTAATTGGTTGTATACCTGGAGGAGGGACATTCAAATAGCACTAGTCAACCAGGGCCACTCACTTTTTTCTGGTTCTTTCCAGACAAGCCAGCATTCAAGCAGGCAAAGACTAAGACCTTGGTTAAGAGAAAGGTCTCAAAGTACAGGTCTATCCCTGCTGCTATATCTGCTTTGCTGTTTTAGGTAAAGGAGATTAGAAATGGTTACAATCCTGGGAACTCTGAAAGGCCAGGGGAGAGAGCCATGAGAAGTCTTAGAACAGAGTATATACCAGGATTCATCAGTCAAGACAGTCAAGAACAAATTATTGAGTGATTTGCCCTAACCAAGTCCTGCACCATTAGATATGTAGACCTCTACCAATGTAGCTATGCCATGTTTGGAAATGAACTTGGGATGTATGCTATGTAGAGACTTCTTTATGTTTGATCCCTGACTCTCTCAAGACAAAAGTTGTTGTGTGAAGGTCAGAGTGTAATGCCAAATCAGAGGAGAGTAACTGTATTTCTATTTTTGCTTTATCTTCAAAGCAAATGTTCCTTTATAAAAGCTAATTGATGTTAATTGATTAAATAGGATTTGAATGCCAATTCTTGACAACCAAGCGAGTAGGCTCTCACCAAAATGGGGGCATAAGCCAATAGTATTAGAGAATAATTAACCCAACTCTAGAATCTCACTACAACCCTACCTTTCTAGCCTCATACATTACTGTACTTTTGAAACTAGTTCAGCCGAGTTGGAGTTCTCTTTGTATTTCACACAGAACACTCTCCCATCTCTTCATCTCCGTCAATGCCTGGAATGTGTTGTTCTCTTCTCACAGAATTCCTCCTTACCTTCAAGACTCAATTCTAGACCTATCTTCTACACAAAGTTTTTGTTGATTACCTCAACTCCTTAAATATCCTGTGACCCAAAGGCTCAGGGTACTTAAAAAAATGTTTACCTTTTCTCTTTGAATTGATATTAATTAAGTATAGGTTCTAAGGCTTCAGAAGAGGATCAAGGGCTAGGTAATTGGGGTTAAGTGCCTTGCCCAGGGTCACACAGTTAGGAAGTATCTGAGGCCAGATTTGAACCCAGGTCCTCCTGAGTCCAAGCCTGGTCTTCTATCCATTGAGCCACCTAGCTGCCCCTCAGTGCACTTTTGAGTTTCAATAACTTCAAAACTATAAATGCTACAATCTTAGCAAGAAAATCATTTGAAAGTTTATTACATTGCTTTTACACTTACTAAGTCTTGTGAATTTTTTAAGAACAAATTTTTAATTTTAACTAGATGGGATATGTTGTCATTGAAGTGTAGGTACAACAGTGATGAGGATACTTTCTTACAAAGGTGGCTCCATTCAGGGAATAGACTTGCTTGGCCACCTCAGTCACCTTATCTATTTCCACTACCCTTTTTCTTGTAGGGTCACATCAAAACTGTCATGTATGCATAAAAATCTCACTCTAGAAATGATCCTAAGTTAAGACTGCAAATGTAATGCTTTCAGTCACTGAGCTGCAGCCAATGAAAATTTTATAAAGTTGGAAAATTGATGAATGATGAACACAAGAAGACAGTGATGTGGAATTTTCATATTAGTATAAGAAAAATTTTAATTCTTTCAAATGATGCTTTTGCAAGACTATAGCATTTATATTTCTGAGGTATTGGGGCTTAAAATTACACTAAGACTTTTGTGACATTTGGTATTAAATACCTTTTATTTATTCTATGTAAAATTATATTTGTACACAGTATCTTCCCCCAACTAAATGTAATTTCTTGGTGGAAGTGGGAGCTGCTGGGACTTCTTTTTCTGCCCTTGTATCCCCAGTAGTATAGTGCCTATCATATACGTGATTAATAAGTGTCTGATTGATTGATTAATGATCCGTTATCATTCCATGATTATTTGACTTTACCATTACTGTTAAATACTTAGATTATTTCCCTTTTTGTTTGTTTTTAGTTTATTTGTTTTAGTTCTGGAGGGAAATTTTTGCAATTATATATATTGACACTATGAAAACTTTAAACACAAAGTATTTTCTTGTGAAGCCATGTCAAAACTCTTGTATATGCCTAAAAACTTTGTTCTTTGAATTGTCTTAAGGAGAAGCTTACAAATACAATCCTGTTATGTTTCCAGTAATGAAATTAGTGATTGAAAAAGTATAATTATCTTAGTAACTTTTATTGCATATGACACTGCTTTGTGCTCAATAAATATTGCTAATAAAATAAATTTTTTAAAACAATTAATTAAATTACATAATATAATTAATAAAATATTTAAATTATTAATAAAAATTAAATGAATATCTTTCCAATAAATTTGAAAAAAAGTTATATAAATGGAAAGTATACCTTTGAAAAGACAACACCTTTTTTAGGTATTAATAAGGTCTGAGATTTTCTCCCACATCTCCTTTATATATCTTGTAAATCAATCCTCAACAATGCCACAACAAATACAACATATATTAATAATATGAGATTTGGTATGATGACTATAGGAAGAACATGGAATCTAGATCAGAAATGAACTGGTATGAATGGGGTGGCAAAAGTCAAATATCCATACAATGTATACTTGGCCTAATTTTCCCCATCTTTGTACTTTTTAGTGCCATTTTCATATAAGTTTGTATAACCCCTCTAGGAATGTGATGTTACTGAATCTAAGGGTGGTTGCTTTCCTATCTTTGATGGTGAAAAATTATTTATAAAAATATTTACAAATATTTTTCATTTTTATTCTGTTTGTTGTCCTGTTTTCACCCTTGGATGCTTCTCACCAAGTTTTCTTTCCATTGTTTTTCCCTCTTCTATTTCTCACTGTTTGATGGGATTTTAAAAGGAAGCCCATACATTGATCTTATTCTTAAATAAACAATAGTTTGGGCACAACCGTGATTATGTGATATCCTGACCTACCTTTTAGTTTATAGGACCCTCAGAAAAAAGCACCAGGTCACAAAAGAAAAATTTAAAAGAGTAAGAGAATGTCTAATTTACAACCACAAAACCATTTAGTTATAATAGAAATACAATGAATTGAGTTAAGGAAGTTAGTGAACATTGTACCACTTCTCAATTACAGCATGGTTAAAAATCTTTGCTTCCCACAGGGGTTTAAATTACATTATGGGGTTTGCTTACTTGTTTGAAAGGAACTAAAATCTTAAAAACAAAACCTTAAAGAAATACAAGATTATAAACCTTGTGCTTTTCTGACTAACATAAATATGATCTCAAGTTGGCTCAGAGACTACATCTAAGTACTTGGCATCTCAAGCATTCCCAAACTATTAAAAGCACCTAACAGACTGAATTCAACTTGTTTGACAACCCTGAAAGGAATTAAGAGTGAGAGTGTGTGTGTGTGTGTGTGTGTGTGTGTACACCCTTTGAAAAGTCAGTTTAAAGTGACTCGGCCAACATGGCTGGAAGCTCATTAAAATACTGTCAACCATAAAGAATTCATATTTAAGTTATATTCACAAGTATTAGTGCTGGAGGCATAAGAAGTAAAGTCCAAGTTAAGTAAAAGCATCCTCAAGAGAACTGAAGAGGAGTTTTAAATGCAAAGAATATTTCATGAACTGCTTTGCAAAATCCTTGATTTAAATTTAAGTTGCATAATTAATCCTATATGTGACATGGGATATTCATCATCTATTAATCACAGCTCATGTCTCTTTTTAACAATGTGCTGGAGAAGCCATCTGTTATCTACTTTAAAATAAATAATTAAAATAATAAATAATAAAATAAATAATAAAATTCTTAACATACCTTTTCAAACACTCAGAATTACATACTGCTAAATATGAAATGAAGCTCAGAGATTGTCTGACTCAACTAACTCATTTTACAGATGTTGAAAAAGAGAACTTGAGAAGAGACATAATTTGTTCAAGTTCACTCGGCAAATTAGTGGCAAGATCAAGATTTGGCTTATTTCACTTGAATATAGTTGAAAAATGCCAACCAATGGTAGTATTTTTTTTTTTCAACTATATTCAAGTGAAATACTAGCCCGGATGAAAAAGGAGGAGGGTTGGGCGTGGGGCTAGCAACCCCACCCTGTAAAAACTATATCTGCTAAAGAAACTGCAACCTAAAGTAGGGGCAGCTGGGCTAGCTCAGTGGATTGAGAGCCAGCCTAGAGACGAAAAGGTCCTAGGTTCAAGTCTGGGCTCAGACACTTCCCAGCTGGGTGACCCTGAGCTACTATGTGTCCCATTGCCTACTGGTTGTGGCCCTATGCTCCTTGAATGGAGTCCCAGGATAAAAAAAAATGGTAGTATTCCTTGATGAAGATATTAATATTAATGGAAATTCTTTAATATCTCCATCCAAGTACTGGTTCCACTTCAACAATTTAATAGTAGTACTCCATGTCTGGAATGATTTACTGATCCTCCTGCCTGATGCTAGGGAGATGGGATTTTTAAAATGGCAGTGGGTCATGTCTTTATCTGAGGTAAGTGAATTCCTACAGTCTCAGAGATTTCTAGTTCTCCCACTAATAGCAGAGGACACTTCTCTATCAAAATATATCATCCCAGTTTCAAAATACTTTACTAATATTAAAATGAATAGGATGTTATTGGCCATCAGAAAACCCATTTTCAGAAGGGAAACTTACTTAGACTGCTTAACTGTCGTATAATAGCTGCCAGAGTGCTATTGGTCACACATTCCAGTTCACTGGAAATCCCTTCTGGTAGTGCTCCTCGGCAGAGATGCCTTGGTTCAATGTTCCGCTTGACTAAAGGCATGGCTTATGACCTGCAATTTTAAAAAGACATTTATGAAAGAAAAAACCATATATATCCACATCTTAACAATCTAGAAATTCTGATATACAGAAAAATGATAAACTTCCTAGAGCTAGATTTTACTGTATCATGCCCATAATGCTAGCCCAGTTCTATGTCAATAATCTGATGGCATTTAATGTCCATGCCTAGAACAGATTTTTTTAAATGTTTATATAGTGAATTACATTCAACAAGTATCATAAATTAGCAAAATCTGATAGTCAAAAGAATTTGGGGAGGAAATAAGTTGATGTATGTGGAGAAAAATGAGAAAGGGGAGAAAGAAAGGAAAGAAAGAAGAGGGACAAACAAAGCAAGGAGAGAAAGAGAGTCAGAGAGAAAGACCAAGAAAGAAAGAGAGAGATGAAAAGAGAATAACAGAGAGAAAAAGAAAAATCTATATAGTGGGTGAGTCAGAATGCAAAATAAAAATTTCTCATTCAAAATCCAATGCTCTTTGTACAAAATCATATTGGTTATGATCGTATCATCATTGGCGTTCCTAGGAAGAAGGCAAAGATCTAAGTGCACAAACAGAAGTGGCCAAATAATTTTAAGAAGTAAAAGAATGAGGTAAATAATTTATTTTCAGTGAATGAACTCCAACAGTATAAGTTTACCTAGCCACATCCTAATAGGGAAGGGTAGAAGAGAACAAGCATTTATTAAGTGATTACTATGCACTATACTAAGCATGAAACAAAAATTACCTCATTTGGTTCTTACAACAACCGTATGCAGTTGCTTCCACTATTATTCCCATTTTAAAGCTGAGCAAAATGAAGTAGATAAAAGATAAATGACTTAACAAAGGTCACACAATTAGGAAGTAGCTGAGGCCATATATGCACTCAGGTCTACCTGACTCCAGGTCTATGCTCTACCCATTGCACCACCTAGTAGACTATGTCAAAAAATATTTACAGTTTTGAGTCTCATTTGTTAAGGCTGGATTTTGTTATTTTTTTTTAACATTAAATTTGGTTGAATCTTACTTTGATAAATAAAAATGTTATTTATGATTAAGTATTTGATAAGTGCTCACCTTAAAAAAACCAATAGTCTTTGGGTGCCTACTCAAATGAAGTATTCTTAACTTTTCTTGGGTCATGGACCTCTCGGACAATCTGGTGAAGCCTACAGATGCCTTCTTAGAGTAATGTTTTAAAATGCAAAAAATACATATATGGTATTATGAAGGAAACCCAAGATTAGTGAAAATAAAGATGTAATTTTTTTCTCATCCAAGTTTATAGACTCCCTGAAATCTTTCCATCCATCTGAAATCTAACTGTCCCCAGGCTAAGAAATGTGCTGCCCACACAGAGATGTCTTGCAGATGCTGAGTTTCTAGTCCTAGAGCCACAGTTAACAATTTTCGTGACCTTCAGTTGCTTCTTCCACTCCTTTTTTCCTTAAATTTCCCCAGATCCAAAATAGGTATAGTATCAGCCCATATCCAACAAATATTTTGACTGTAAGGATGAAAGAACAGGAACAGAAAGCTGATTTGAAAAAAAATTATATTTATTGTTAAAAATGTAGCTAATTTCAAATTATTTGTACAAGTGGAAGGGTAAACACTCAGGTAAATGATCTATTACAGAGCTTCATGGGTTAAAATGCTACAGGATAATCTAAGACTTATATATACATGTGTACACATGTAGTATTTTTTTCAGCATCTTTACCTTTCTAAATTATATTGAATGAAATCAATTAATTAATCAACAAACATATAAATACCTACACTCTGCCAGGCCCTATGCTCTGTGCTGAGCATGAAAATAATGGGAAGGAAAGAAGCTTTTATTAAATGTTTCTCATGTGCCAGGCACATGCTAATTGCTTTACAAACATGATCTCATTTTTTCAGAGACGACGAATGAAGCCATCCATTCAGTAAGGACATGGACCTAGTAACAACACTGTCACCTTCCTTAGGTTAGCTTCTTGAATATTAGTCTTGCTAAGTTTGGAGTTGCTCATTATCAGTAAGGTAGGCAGTGGTTACTGGATTCTCTATCTATGGCAATTCATATAAAAATTACCAAATGACCCTGAGCCTAGAACTACTCCCATCCTCATTTGCAGTTCCAATGATAGAGTCGCATAAAAAGAATCAAAGATGGCCAAGAAACTCAAAATTCAGTCAGTCTATGAACATTAACTATTGGTTCTCTGAATATGAATTCCTTAACCAATGCTCACATCTTACCAGAGGAACTAAATCCTACTAATCTTCATAGTTTCATCATGAATAGAAACAGAAGATAAAAGGTAATTATTATTAAATGCAAAGGATTTGCTTATAGCTTCACCTTAGGAAGTAAATAAAGGAGATTGCAGAGAGTACTTTAACTTTCATCCCAAAGTAATGAAAACCATCATTTGATGGTACATATGTTCATGTGATATCACAGCATTCATGGCAGGCATTTTCAAAAACATCATAATGAAGATAATTGTAGACCATACCTTATCTGTTGTAGATAAAATTTGAATATTTTTTTAAATTTTTTTATTTTTTAGAAAAATTTGCTATGGTTATATGATTCATGTTCTTACTTTCCCCCTCACCTCACCAAGGTTCCCCCCACCCCCTTAGCCAATGCACATTTCCACTGGTTTTAACATGTCATCAATAAAGACGTATTTCCATATTATTGATAGTTGCACTGGTGTGGTCATTTCAGGTCTATATCCCAAATCATGTCTGCATCAACCCATGTGTTCAAGCAGTTATTTTTTTTCTGTGTTTCCACTCCTGTAGTTCTCTTCTTCTTCCTCTGAATGTGGATAGCGTTCTTTTCCATAAGTCCCTCAGAATTGTCCTGGGTCATTGCATTGCTGCTAGTACAGAAGTCCATTACATTCAATTTTACCACAGTGTATTGGTCTCTGTGTACAATGTTCTTCTGGCTCTGCTCCTTTCACTCTGCATCAATTCCTTACCAGTTCATATGAAATTGCTCCAGTTTATTATTCCTTTGAGCACAATAGTATTCCATCACCAAAAAGTACCACAATTTGCTCAGCCATTCCCCAACTGAAGGGCATACCCTCATTTTTCAGTTTTTTGCTACCACAAAAAGTGTGGCTATAAATATTTTTGTATACTTTTTTTTATCTATGATGTCTTTGGGGTACAAACCCAGCAATAGTATGGCTGGATCAAAGGGCAGGCATTCTTTTAGCACTCTTTGGGCATAATTCCAAATTTCCATCCAGAATGGTTGGATCAGTTCACAACTCCACCAACAATGCATTAATGTCCCAATTTTGCCACATCCCCTCCAGCATTCATTACTCTCCCCTTCTATCATTTTAGCCAATTTGCTAGGTGTGAGGTGATATCTCAGAGTTGTTTTGATTTGCATTTCTCTAATTATTAGAGATTTAGAATACTTTCTCATGTGCTTATTGATACTTTTGATTTCTTTATCTGAAAATTGCCTATTCATGTCCCTTGCCCATTTATCAATTGGGAAATGGCTTGATTTTTTTATACAGTTGAGTTAGCTCCATGTATATTTGAGTAATTAAACACTTGTCAGAGTTTTTTGTTATATAAAGATTTTTTCCCCCAATTTGTTATTTCCAATTCTGATTTTGGTTGCATTGTTTTTGTTTGTACAAAAAACTTTTTAATTTAATATAATCAAAATTATTTATTTTACATTTTGTAATTTTTTCTAACTCTTTCTTGGTTTTAAAATCTTTCCTTTCCCAGAGATCTGACAAGTATACTATTCTGTGTTCACTTAATTTATTTATAGTTTCCTTCTTTATATTCAAGTTATTCACCCATTTTGAATTTATCTTGGTGTAGAATGTGAGATGTTGATCTAAACCTAATCTCTCCCATATTGTTTTCCAATTTTCCCAGCAGTTTTTGTCAAATAGTGGATTTTTGTCCCAAAAGTTGGGCTCTTTTGGTTTATAATACACTGTCTTGCTGATGTCACTTACCCCAAGTCTATTCCACTGATCCTCCCTTCTGTCTCTTAGCCAGTACCATAAAGTTTTGATGACCCCTGCTTTATAGTATATTTTAATATCTGGTACTGCTAGGCCACCTTCCTTCACATTTTTTTTCATTATTTCCCTTGATATTCTTGATCTTTTGTTATTCCAAATGAACTTTGTTATAGTTTTTTTCTAACTCAGTAAAAAAGTTTTTTGGTAGGTTGATAGGTATAGCACTAAATAAGTAAATTAATTTGGGTCGAATGGTCATTTTTATTATGTTAGCTCATCCTACCCACGAGTAATCAATGCTTTTCCAATTGTTTAGATCTATTTTTAATTGTTTGGAAAGTGTTTTGTAGTTGTGGGCATATAATTCTTGTGTTTGTTTTGGTAGATAGATTCCTAAGTATTTTATATTGTCTAGGGTGATTTTAAATGGTGTTTCTCTTTCTAACTCTTGCTGCTGTGATGTGTTGGAACTATATAGAAATGTTGATGATTTATGTGCATTTATTTTATATCCTGCAACTTTGCTAAAGTTGTTGATTATTTCTACTAGCTTTTTAGTTGATTCTCTAGGATTTTTTAAGCAGACCATCATATCATTTGCAAAAGAGTGATAGCTTAGTATCCTCAATGCCTATTTTAATACCTTCAATTTCTTTTTCTTCTCTAATTGCTACTGCTAGTGTTTATAGTACAATGTTAAATAATAGAGGTGAATAATAGGCATTCTCGTTTCATGCCTAATCTCATTGGGAAGACTTCTAATTTATCCCCATTGCATATGATGCTTGTTGATGGTTTTAGATATACATATACTGTTTATAATTTTTAGGAAAAGGTCCTTCTATTCCTATACTTCCCAGGTTTTTCAATAAGAATGGGTGCTGTATTTTGTCAAAGGCCTTTTAAGCATCTATTGAGATAATCATGTGATTTTTGTTTGTCAGCTTGTTGATATGGTCAATTTTGTAGATGGTTTTCCTAATGTTGAACCATCCTCCCCTTCCTGGTATAAATCCCATTTGATCATGATGGATAACCCTCTTGAAAGCTTGCTGGAGTCTTTTTGCTAGTATTCTATTTAAGCTTTTTGCATCTATGTTCATTAGGGAAATTGGTCTATAGATTTCTTTCTCTGTTTTTGATCTACCTTTGGATAGTACCATATTTAGAATCAGTACCTTATTTGTGTCATAAAAGGAATTTGGTAGGACTCCTTCTTTGCTTATTATATCAAATAATTTGTATAGTATTGGGATTAGTTGTTCTTTGAATGTTTGATAGAATTCACTTGTGAATCCATCAGACTCTGGTGATTTTTTCTTAGGGAGTTCTTTGATGGCTTGTTCAATTTCTTTTTCTGATATGGGATTGTTTAGGTATTCTATTTCTTCTGCTGTTAATCTAGACAATTTGTATTTTTTAAATATTCATCCATATCACCTAGATTGCTCTATTTATTATTGCCCTTCTTGACACTTCATCCTATACAGTTTGTCACTGTTCCCTCTATGTAAACTTCTTCTAGTTACCCTGTTAGTAATAACTAATTTTTAATATTTGCCAATATCTTCTTTTCTCCTTGGGATACAAATTGATTGAATTTATTGGGTCCCTTAAAGAAAAGATTTTTTCCCACTTCCTCCATTCTCTCAATTATCTTATGGTGATTCTCTTGAGTTTTGTGTCTGGGCAGCAAACTCTCTGTTTAAGTCCATTTTTTTTCTTGATGCATGCTTGGAAGTGCTCAATTTTATTGAATGACCATACTTTCCCCTGCAATAATATTGTCATTTTTGCTTGATAGTTGATTCTTGGTTGCAGACCCAGTTCTCTTGCTTTCCAGAATTTTGTGTTCCATGCTTTCTGGTCCATCAATGTAGATGCAGCCAGATCCTGTGTTATCCTAACCGTGGTTCCCTGATAACTGAATGGCTTCTTTTTAGCACCTTTAATATTTTTTCGTTGGCCTGGTAGTTTTTGAATTTGGCTATAATATTCCTGGAAGTTGTCTGTTGTGGATTAAATGTAAGAAGTGATCTGTAGATTCTTTCAATTTCCACTTTTCCCTCTTGTTGAAGAATGTCAAGGCAATTGTCTCTGATAATTTCTTTTAGGATGATATCTAAACTTTTTCTTTTATCATGATGTTATGGTAAACCAATAATTCTTATATTGTCTCTTTTAGCTCAGTTCTCTAGATCTTTGGTTGAATCAATGAAGTATTTCATATTCTCCTCAAATTTTTCATTTTTTAAAATTTTGTTTTATATATTCTTGCTGCCTTGCGAAGTTATTCGCTTCTAGTTGTTAAGTTCTGTTTTTTAAAGACTGAATTTCATCCCTGGCTTTTTGGTCATCCTTCTCCTTCTGGTCTGATTTTCTTTGTAGATCATCTTTTGCCTTCTTTGCTTTGTTTTTCAGCTGGTCAATTTAGGCTTTTAAGACTTTATTTTCTTGTTTTAGTTCATGTATTTCCTTTTCAAATAGTCCTCTCTTGATTGCTTTTTGAGTTCCTAAAGTTCTTGAGTTAATTGAATTTTGAGATCTTCCAAAGGCTGTTCCCAATTCACTGGAACTTCTTCCTCTTCTTCTATTTCTAACTCATTTGCTCTCTTTTTACTTCTTTGAAAGAAGATGTCAATTGTCATTTCTTTTTTCTTTTTCTGTTGTTTACTCATATTTTTTCCTTTTCTGTTCTGCTAGTTTGAGCAGATGTATTTAATGATCTTTTATGAAAGATCTTCCCCCAGCTGGCAATGGAGGTTTGTAGTTACTTTCTCTACCGTCAAGAGACTTCTTGTCTTTCCAATTGTTGGTATTTTGCCTCATTAGATTAGTTTAAACTTCTTAATCTGCCCTGAGGCTAAAACCTTGAGAGGAGAAAACAAAACAAACAAACAAAAAGTGTAGGAACAGGAAAGATTTTTTGCTGAGCTGAGCTGTCCATCAGCGGGTTCTCTCTGTGCTGTCCTTGTGTTTGGTCTGGTTTTCTTTCCTCTTGAAGCCCTTTGTTCTCTATCTTGGTGTGAGGAAGCCAAGCAGTCTGAGGTTTGGCTCTCTCTAAGCCTCTTTCTTCTGGGCATTTTTGCTGTGTTTCTCTGGTTTTCTCCTCCAGTCACCTCTCCAGTGCCTGTGTTCAACTCCCCGAGTCTGGTGCCAGCAAGGCCTTCTCTCCCTCCACCACCCTGAAATTTCAGGGGCCACTGAAGACTCTGCACAACACAAGGGGGAGGCGTCCTGGGATTCCCCTTCTATACCTTCAGGCTGGACAGTTCAAGAATTAAAGCATTTTTCTTGGAGTACCTCTTAAGTTGTGTAGCACAAAGGGTCCCCTGCTCTGTCCCATTTTTAGATTTGTTCTTCTTTTTTCTCAAAGCCCACTGTTTTCTATCTCAGTGTGTAAGGGTGCAGAGGTTTTAAGATTTGCTCCATGTAAGCTGCCATCTTCCCAGAATCCTTGAATATTTCTTTCAATGATGCAGATTTCAAATTTATTTGTGCTTGCCCATAATCTTGGTTATGATCCATTAGTTCCTCCCATTAGTTCACTTCCTAGAGGCCACTCAACATACTGGTAAAACTTCCCTTCTTTCTCTGATTGTACGTCTGTCACTCTTTATCCTCACCATCTCCCACTAACATACATTTTCCTGATGGCATCATTTACTCCTTTTCTTCTTTGAAGGTCATATATGGCAGTATGCATACTAGATGACCTCTGAGGTTCCCTCTAGCTCTGAATCTATGATCCTATTATCCTACTGCACTATCATCTTTCCACTCAACCAAATTTATAACTTTGGAGTCAGCCTTCACTCTTCATTCTCCCCTGCCTTCCTTGTCCAATCCATTGCCCTTATTCAATTTTGTCATTTCTATCTCCACACAAGCCAACTCTCTTAGTACCCATCATCTTTTCCTGTAACTATTACAAGAGCTCCCTAATTGCTCTCCTGGTTTCTCACCTCTCTATTTTCCAAAAGATCTTTCACTTAGGTGTCAAAATAAAAATTTTTTTAACCATGGCTGACCATGACACTTCCCAGCTTTTCATTTAAAAGTTTTCTCAATTTGGCTCTACTCTACCATTACGGAATTATTTCACACAATTTCCCTTCATATACTCTATATTCTTGACAAACTGACCTATTTGCTACTATCTAAAGTTGCCATTTCTTTGTCTTCCATGCCTGGAATATACTCTCTTCTCATTTCAGCTTCTTAAAGCTATTGGTTGTGGTTTTTTTTTTTTTTTTTCAAAACTTAGGCCTGATGTTATCTCCCCGGTAAGGTTCTTATGATAGGCTCTGCATTTTAGTTGTCTGTAGAAATAAAATTTGTTCCTCTACCCTCAGTAGAATTCAAGTTTTTTTTTTTTTGCTTTTTTAAAAAATTCATTTATTTATTTAATTTAGGGTATTTTTCCATGGTTACATGATTCCTGGTCTTTCCCTTCCTTATTCCCTCCCCCCTTAGAATACAAGTCTATTGAAGGGAGGAACTTTTTTTTAATCTATAGCCCTTATTAGCCTTACATAGAGTGGGCCCTTCATAAATGTTCTTTGAATGACCTAACTAATGCTCAGTATAATAAACCAAAGCATAACATGGTGAATGTCAATTAAATATCTATTTTATAAGAGCATTGTTTTTCCTTTTAGAATTTGAAATGGTTTGGGGTTTTTTAATGATTCACCAGGTCTTATAAAATCAAGTATGAAATGATGTCTTCTCTTTTTCTCAATAAATTACTCTAGTAAGCACAGAATTTTGGACTCAGTGAACCCTTGTGGGTATATATTTTTTGTTAATAATTATGCCATTTTCTCAGTGAAAAGCATTTTTCAAAAGGAAAAGCTGATCCCAACATGTCTCTGCTTTAATTTTTTTCCCTGAGTTTATTCAAAATTCTGCACAATATCAGAAAAAAATCAATCTACTGGGAAACAATAAGTAACAGCTCTCAGAACATTTGACACTTAATTGGAAAGCTGAGAAAGCAATTAACATGTTAACTAGGGACTTTTAAGAAGGAACTAGGAGACCTCTTTCACAAAACTAAGAAAAGCAGGCATAAAAATATGCCCTGACTAAAACACTTTTATCTTCCCTGTGCTTGGACATTGTCAGGAACCTTTCAAGGTATAGAGAAGATGGCAAGATTCTGGGAATTAGGAGGGGAAGAGAGATAGCCAGGGTGGCAAGAGAGTGGATATATTTATATATTCTTGAAACATTTAATTTAGTTCTTCCAGGATTTTCTCATTATGAATACACCTCACCCCCTTTCAATGGAGCTTACAAATAACTACTTTATTAAGTCTTTTATAAATGATCTTCATGAGTTGTGTTGTTAAAAAAAAAAAAAGTTTAAAAAAAAGGAGAAATTTAACACCTAGTAACCAACCTCCTGGAAAGGAGCCTTTTAGTACTAGCCTAGGCTTATTTTCTAGCATAACCTACACTATCAGTAGTCTCTATTCAGAGCCTTTCCTAATTGGTAGAGACTGGTGAACTCTTGCTGTATTCACATAGCTTTGATTACACCCAGGGTCACTTCTATGCCAGGTAAAGGCATTTTAGTGAGACTCTAAGACAATCATTATGTCCCTGTTCCAGGAACCTGGATGAAATCTAGGAGCTCACTGATATGCACACTAGCCTCATTAATGTAGATCACAACGCAACCATGTCTTAATTTCCTTTGTTTATTAGCTATGTCCATAGGCAACCTGCCATAGGCATCCCAACCAATATGCTGGGTATCTTTCTCTATATCTCTTGACCTTGCATAGATACTAAGAGGGCATTTGGGCCATCTATCAGTTATCTCTTGCTCTTACTGCATGACAAGCCATTTCATTTTTCAGTCAATGGCTTATCTTATTAGATTTATATTACTTTTCTGGCTCAAGTCTATAGACAAACACATGCAAACATGTGTACACATACACACACACAATAAAAGCTCATCTTCTTAGCCTCAGAACTCTTCTAGTAATGTTGTATAGCTGTGAATAATACAATATCAGTCTATGAGAATTGCAAATTTATTAAAAGTGTAATGGAGAGATTCATAGTGGGCAAGAGTGGGCAGCTACATATTATCAAGGAACAATTGATCAAGAAATAACCTGATATTTTAATATAGTTATAGACACAAAGATGAGCAGGTAAATGGACAGGTAGGTTGTGGGATGGGATGAGGAGGGTGGATTCTAGTAAGTTTACAGACAAATGTTTTGGGATACTGATTAAGTGCCAAAAGCTATAGTGATGATCATAGAGGAAAAGACTGTACTAAATAATCCATACCCAGCTTTCCTTTCTCTCTAAAAACTGTTTTATCTCAGTGCCATGATATCAAGAGTCCTGTTTATAATGATGATGATGACAGCAAGGAGGCATAGTAGATAGAAAGCTGACTTGTGAAGTATGAAGATCTGAATTCAGTCTTGTCTCTAGAATATACTGCGCAAATCAGTCACCCTCCCAGTGTTCTGGGCAACTCTCTCAAACTATAAAATTCAGAGAAAAGGCTGCTTCCCTATTAGTTAGTAGAGTTAGTTAGTTAGTAGAAGGAGTTTTCTCATCTAGGAGTTCCCCTATTCCAGTGGTATCACGGGTCTGGTCTCTGTCCCAAATGATCACATTTAGCATTTATATCATAACATGTTTACCGATTTGCAAAGTATATTACTTACATTAGCTCATTTCAGGAACTCTAAAATAAAAGATATTTCATAGAAAACCCATTTTGAGAGACTTCTATGAGGATTGGTTGCTGATGAATTTAGCCATTCATTCTTTGTAATAATTGCTAGCATTTTCCTACAGTGCCTACTAGGCACCAGGCACTATGATAAGTGCTTTATAATTATTCTCATTTGATCCTTACAACAATCCTACAAAGGATGTAGTGTTATCCCCACTTTACAGATGAGGGAACAAGCAGACAGAGAGGTCTGTTCAGGATCACAAAGCTAGTGTTTGAGGTTAGATTTGAACTCAGGTCTTCTTGACTTCTGGCTCAGAGCTCTATCCAATGAGTCACTCTCTTCTTTAACTATAGAAATTTTTTGCTCTGTTTTTCCACTCTGCTCATAAACCTTTAGAATTTACTTTATGCCCTTTTCTGTAATTATTCTCATTTGCTGTCCTCAGGTTTTTTAAATCCCACTTAACACTTTTTCTAGTTGTCATAGAGTTGATCCTTATGGGGTTTTAGTATTTTTCTCACCTGTATTTCCCAGCTTGCCACATATTTTAACAGTGGTTTGTTTTCTCTATTTTCAAATATGGAATTCTTACCATTTTGTTAGCACACCATTCTACCCTACATCATCTCTTCAAGAAAAAAAAAACATTAGTTTGCAGTTCTGTAAATCTTTCCAGTGGCCTTTGTAAGTTATATAGTTTACTGCTTCCTTAGTTTTTTGTCCTCTTTTGCTCCCTTCTCCTTTTCATATACATTAATTAAGAATGTCCTCACCATTTCTCGGTATTGGGTAAGACATTTCCTTTTATCATTTTAAAGTTTCATCTGAGGTTAGAAGAGTGATCAGAAATATTCAACTTCTTTAATTATTCTCTCATACCTGTGTTTAGATTTTAAGTGCAGAAGGAAGAGAGAGTGAAGCAACATAAGGTAAAGCTTATTTTAGAAACACAAGATAGAAAATGGAACTGAATATTTGTAAATATACAGATACTAGTTTATTGTGACTTTAGGTCTTAAAATCATTTCATCCTATGGAAACCATATTTTAATAACATGATATCAAAAAAGAACAGGATATCAAAAATATTATTTAAAAGAAAAGACTGTAGTACTAATTAAAGATTTGGGGCTGGTAATCTTGGAATTGTTTAATTCTTTGAAGAATAAAATTTTAGTACACCATCATATGCTTCATGTATGCCCTTACACCAATGTGTTTCCTCAAAGAGCAGTGTGGCAAAACATCTACCTGACTGTTCCCTTCCACTTGTAGAAATAATTTGGAATTAACCATACTTTCAACAATAAATATGATTTGTGAATCGATGGGGCTGTTTCAAACCACCTAAACCACCTTTACATTCCTGGTCCTTTATTCACCTTCACAGTCATAATATTTGGTGGATATGGGCTGATGATGTAACTATTTTCTATCTGGGGAAATTTAGGCAAAAAGGAAGGAAAGAAGTAGCTGAAAATTGTTAGTTGTGACTTCAGGACTAGAAACTTAGTGTCCTAAAGATATCTCTAGCCAATCTATCAATATCTTGAATCCATTTAGTATGCAGTTTCTGTCTACTTTGTATTTGCCCTAGATATAAAGAGACCCAAGAATGATCTTAATGATAAGCCATTCCATAAGTTTTCCCAGAGGATAGCATTGTATCCTCAATAATACCCATTACAATAGAGCCTTCCAGATAATTGTGCAATATGCATAAACTATATTTCCCTAAATTGTTGGTGAGAATGTCATAGGAAGAAAAAAAATAAAAAATGTAATGAAATCCAGATAGATTATGGCTATTTTGAGCAATTTATTCACATGGTCTGTCCAATCTGATAAAGGTACTCATTTGCTCCATTTGTTCTTCAAAAAGATAGTACTTTTTACTTTAACACTGTTTAATCACAATCCCATGCTTTGTTTTATTATAATATCTAAGTAAGTTAACTAGCCTATAGTTTCAGAAGTGTTCATTACTTTTCTCTCCCAAAGAAAAATTAAGATGGAGATAGACTATCTTCTTTTAAAAAATCTTCTATATATTTCTTGAAATTCTAAAAAACACAATTCTATTCAACAAGTATTTTCAGAGTGCTCTTTGAGTCACCAACAAATATTTATTATGCACTTAATATGTACTGAGCCCTATGTGAGGTGCTAGAATAATAGTAATTATGATAATCAGCATTTATATAGTGCTTTAAGGTTTGCAAAGAACTTTACAAATATTATTCTCATTTGATCTTCCAATAAACCTAGGAGGTATGTATTATCATTATTGTTCTCTCCATTTCACAGATGAGGAAACTAAGGCAGAGAGAAGTTAAATGACTTGTGTAGGGTCCCACAACTAAAAAATGTCTGAGACAGGATTTGAACTTAAGTCTTCCTGATGCCAGGCTCAATGTTCATCCACTTTCCCATCCATCTAGCTGATTCTGAAGTGGTGGAGATACAAGGAAAGACAATAACCAATAATTATTCTCAAGGAAATTATATTCTAATGGTGAGATAAACATGAAAATAGCTAGGCATTTACAAGATACATATAAAATGAATAGAAGCTCATTTCAAAGGGGAAGGCACTGGCAGCTCATGGGGAAAGGGAAGATAGAAAATGCTTCCTGTACAAGATGGGATTTTTGCTAAGTCTTAAAAGAAGTTAGGAACCAATAATTCCCAATAGGTCAAAGGCTATGAACTGGCAGCTTTCAAAGGAAGAAATCCAAACTATCAATAATCATATGAGAAAAAGTGCTTGAAATGACTAGTAATTAGTGAAATGTATTTTAAAGCAATTTTGAGGATCCACCTTGGACTATAAGCCTGGGAAAGAAGACAAATGTTAGGATTGAGGGAGAAAATAGATACACTACATTATTGGAGAACCTGTGAATATTTACTGGATATGGGCTGATGTTATAATTATTTTAGATCTGGGAAAATTGAGGAAAGCAATTTAGAATTATGCCTAAAAAGTTAGAAAATTATATCCATCTTTTGACCTTGCTAACTAAGAAGACCTTCATGAGCTGATGCAGAAAGAAGTGAGGAGAATGAGAACAACTTATATAATAACATAACACAAAAGAAAAACTCTTAGAGATTTTTAGAAATTTTATCAATTCAGTGAGTCCAAAAGAATGAAGATGAAATATGGCACTTACTTGGCAGATAAAAATAATGAACTAAGAATGCAAAAAGAGACACACATTTCAAATGAGGCTAATATGGGGATTTTTGTTGAACCATGCAACTATGTATGAAAGGGCTGTGTGTGTGTGCATGTGTGTGTGTTTAATGTGTTATGTGGTGGTGAGGGAAGTGACAGACTAATAAAAATGCTATTAATTTAAAAAAAGAAAAGAATGTACATGAGAGATTTTGCAAAGGTACATACAAGATTTGGCAATAGATTTGAAATGTGGGGTGAATGGAAAGAATTAAGGGTGACCCCAAGGTTCCAAACCTGGGTTCCTAGAAGGATGGTAATGCCCCCTCAATAGCTGATTGACTATAATAAAGATTTGTTTCAGAAAACTAAAGGGTTTAGGAAGAAGTCCCAATTTGGACATGTCCAGTTTTAGATAGTTCTCTCATTAGAATGTAAACTCTTTGAAGGCAGAGACTACATTTCTATCTTTTTTTTTTTAACTCTTACCTTTTGTCTTGATTCCAAGGCTGAAGTTAGTAATGGCTAGGCAAATGGGTCACACAGTTAGGAAGTACCTGAGGCCATATTTGAACCCAGGATTTCCCATCTCTAGACTTAGCACTTTATCCACTAAACTACCTACCTTCTACCTTTTTCCCCCCACCCTCTTTTTCTTAGCACAGTGCCTAGCACATAGTAAAAAAAGTATCTAAATACTTTTTGACTGAATTACTGAGGTCTTCCTTCATTAAGGCCTTCTAACCCTTGATTCCTCCTTCTTCTCCAACTCCATCATTGCTGCTCTGCTTTCACTTCCCATCCCTCAAAGTCCTAACCCTATGTTTGGTCATTTAAATTATTTTCAAGGTTCTTGCCTGCCCTTGAGTCCCTTTCCCCCCTTGACCTTTTGTTGTTCCCACCATGAGCATCCACAACTCTGGAAAACTCCTACAAGACACTTGTTGTCATTCTCATTCCCTCTCTGTAAAGTCCTACAAGAGGAAGTCTGGAAATTGTCTACTACAAATGTATTCATCAACTCAATTTCCAAGGCTGTGGAGCAATCTCTTTATTAATCTACTAATTCAAACTTTTTTTAAAAGCCATTCAAAACCTCCATCTCATCAATCCCTCAACAAATGACCATGCTTCCTATTTGGCTGAGGAAACAGTTCAGCCAGAGTAGAATTCATAATTCTTTTACTCCATATTTTCAAGTGTGCCATTACATATTTTGTCCTTTTCTTTGGTGTCAGATGAGACAGTGTAATTCCTTGCAGACACTACCACTCAACCTATGCCCTGAAGTCCATCACTTCAGAAATTTTATACAAAATAATAACAATAGCATTTATAAGTGCATTAAGGTTTGTTATAATTTTGTTCTATCCTCACAATAAACCTGGGAAGAAGATGCTATTATTATTCCCACTTTATAAATACTGAGCTAGACAGAGGTTAAGTGACTTGCTCAGGGTCTCGAAGCTGATAAATACCTGAGGCTGAACTCTGACTTCAAATAAAGCACCTTCCATCATTTAACTTCTCCCTCTCTACAGATTTATTTTTTTCCTGTCTAAAAAAACATATTCCTATTTACCCTATGTTAAAGATGTTTTTCCTTGAACCTGCTGCTGTTCAAGTCCTCTCTTCCCCTTCACTTCTAAACCACAAGAAAGAACAGTCTACAATATATGCCTCTATTCCATCATTACCTATTCACTCTCAAATTTGGTTTCTATCCCTGCCATTTTACATAAATTGTTTTCTCCAGTTACCAGTGACCTCCTAACTGACAAATTTAATGGCTTTTTTCTTAGTCCCTATTCTTCTGGATCTTTTTAAAACATTTGGTATTAACCTCTCTGCATTTCCTGAGTATTCTCTGTCCCCTTAGTTTTTGTGACACTGTTCTTTCCTGTTCCTCCCACCTCTCTGACCATTCTTTGTCAGTTTCCTCATTTGGCTTCCTTAAGTGTGGTCATTAGCCAAACCTCTTCCCTTAACCTTCTTCTTTCCTCTATATTTTCTCTTTGGCAATCTCATCTACACCCACACTTTCAATTATCAGCTAAGCAGATGACTCATAGATCTGTTTCTGCAACTCTGACCTCTTGTTCCACATTTCTAACTGCCTACCTGATATGTCTACTGGGATATCACACCCGACACCTCAAATCCAATTTTCAAAACAGAATTTATCATCACTGTGCCTTCATTATCTTCCCCTCTTCCTAACTTCTTTTCTACTGAAAATCACTATTCTACAGGTCATTCAAGTTCAAAACAACAGTGAGTCTTGGCATTATTCTTCATTGTCCCCCTTGCCAATATCTCATCAATTATCAAGTTCCATTCATTCTCCAAAATATCTCTCATTATCATCAGTTTCCTCATTATCCTTTTCTTAGAATTTACAAGTTTGATAATAGGTTTACCTGTCTATAGTGTCTCTTTGCCAACATGTCCTTGTTGCAATGCCTCCTACCTTTAACTATTGAAATTTCTAATAATAATAACAATAATTTATATAGTGCTTTAATTTTTGTGAACATGTTCTACCTCTTAAGATTTCTTTACAATGAGAATACAAGCTATTTCAGTTTGGTCTTCAAGACCCTTTCCATCCTGATTTCAATTTACCTTTGAAATAGCATTATTTCACAGTGGTCCCCTTTTGTATACTCTACACTCCAACCAAAGTTATTCTAATCATTGTTTCCCAAACCCATGCCATGCTCCAATCCCACATTCATGTCTTTATGTAATCTAGCATTCAACCTGGTACAGATTTCCCCATTCTTCCATTCCCACTCTCCAACATCCTTCTCTTGCTTCCAGATCTAGCTCAGATGTTGTTGACTACTTCAAGAAGCCTTCCCTGATCACCATAGCTAGCAATGATTCTTTCTTGCTCCTTAAATCTTTCAGGTTACTTGGTTTGGCCTCTATTACACACATCACTTTCTGAACTATATGATAGTTATTTCTGAATTTGTTTCTTGTCTCTTGAAAGAAGGGGTTGCTTTTTTTTTTCATTTCTTTATTCCCAGCATTTAGCACATAGCAGGTGCTTAACAAACATTCCATCTCATTAGTTGTTCAGTTGTAAACATTTGTGCCAGTGTCTTTTTAGAACTTTGCCCATTTGGTATTGCAGTTATTCCATTTCAGCTCATCATACAGCAGCTGCTTGCACAGATTGCTTTTAGTCATTCAGTGTTATTCTCTTCAAGTCAAAAAAGATTGGAATTTCAATGATAACAGACATGCTACATTCCTGGAAATGTTTAAGACACCTTTTCTAGATCCTTCCTTCCTTATGTGGAGTTGATAATATAGTCGCAAACCTCTGTTAACTGTGGATATCTAAAATATGATATGGAATAACTGCAGCATTTAACATTGCAATAATATACAGGATACTTGTCAGAAATCCCTGCTAAGTCAAGCCTCAGAGGCTACCATTACTTTCATTCCAGAACTCCTGGCAGCCAAGATGAGATTAGTTGAACAGATATCTAATGAAGGAACCCTAAGGACATGCTCCCTAGAACATTTGGTGCTGATAGGCAAACAGAGGCCTTAATTCCCTCTCCAGTTAGGATATCCTGTTCTCCACAGGAACATGAGTTTCTAATCCCTTCTCTTGCTTTGACATTCTGCCCTCTTGTTCATTTCCTGTTCAAGAGCCCCTCATCCCCTTTTCCTACTTGGACATCACCTGTTCACAAGCTGACCATGAGCCACATCCCCTTTTCTCTCTTGGAATCAACACTAAGTATCTGTTCCAAGGCAGAAGAATGGTAAGGGCTAGACAACTAGAGTTAAGTGACTTGACCAGGGTTAGGGTCACATAGATAAGAACTATCTGAAGCCATATTTGAATCCAGGCCACACTATCTCTATCCTTTCAGCCACCTAGCTACCCAGTGCTAACCTTTAAAAGCCCTGGTCACAACCTCCTTAGCCTGCAATCTTCTCTGATGATAGGCCCTACAAGGAGGTTTAATATTTCTTTTTCAATAAACCCCTATTATTTTAAGACAGATTTATCTCTAAAAATTATCTCCCAAGTTAACATTTCTGACATGAAGATATTTGACTGAGATAATACAGCCACTGAGTGTCGGATTCCTGATTTAAATCTAAGGCTGCTACCCTAAATCTAGAACTTTTTCCACTCATTTTGGTGTCTCTAAAATACAAATATTCTATACAATGATAAAATAAATTTTAAAGTTTGGGGTTTTTCCCAACAGGAAAAAAATGAGTTACCCTGATATATCTATCATTAAGCTCTCTATCACCTATACACATTATGGAATGACTTATTGGGTAGGGTACAGACAGAGATCATGGAAATCTCTCCTCAACAGCAATAGCTATACACCTTTTTGATTCCTGTAACACTGTTGAAGACATCATCCAACTTAAGAGTATATAACTTACAGTATTAGGTCATGGACATTGCCAGAGCTCTGGATATTAGAAGTGATTGAATTTGAGAAAGGTTATAACTATAAGGTCCAACTTCACCAAATATGATTGGTTTTTTCTCACAATTTAATCTAATTTAATTTCAGCATATAATCTACTCATTCCATCTCAAGTATTCTTTGATTGTTTTTATTTATTCTGTTTTCAGTTCCAAATTCTCTCCTTTCCTTCACTCCCTCTCTTCCCAACTGAGAAGGTAAGAAATACATTATTCATTACACATATGAAGTTATGTAAAACGTATTTCTGGATCAGCCATGTACTGAGGGAAAAAGAAAAGAAAAATGTGCTTCAATCTGAACTCTAAGCTCACCAGTTCTGTATCTGGAGATGGATTACATTTTTTCTCACAAGTGTTCTAGAATTGTCATGCATCACTATAATGATCAGTTACTAAGCCTAAGCCTTTCATGGCTTATTATTTTTACAATATTGCTATTGCAGTGCAAACTGTTCTCTTGGTTCTGCTCATATTTTTGTATTTGTGTTCAATAATTTCAGTCCTGTCCTAATCTTCATGCCCCCATTTGAGGTTTTTTTGGCAAATATACTGAACTGGTTTGCCATTTTTTTCTCCAGATCATTTGCCAGATGAAGAAACTGAGGCAAACAGAGTTAAGTGATTTGCTCAGGGTCAGTCATACAGCTAGTAAGAAATTTGAAACTAGGAAAATAAGTCTTTATAATGCTAGGCCTGGCATTCTTTCCACTATACCACCTTTACTTTGCATCCGTTCATGTAAGTATCTCAGGTTTTTCTGAAACCATCTCCTTTATCATTTCTTATAGTACAATAGTATTGTCATTACATTCATATACCATAATTTACTTAGCCATTCCTTAATTGATAGGTGGGATCCTCAGCTTCCAATTCTTTGTCACCAAAAAAAAAAACTGCTAGAAATATTTTTGCATATATGCTCCTTTTCCATTTTCTTTTATATACAGACTGAGTAGTGGTATTCCTTGACTAAAGGACATACACAGTTTTATAGCTTTGGGGGCATAGTTCCAAACTGCTCTCCAGAATAATTGGATTAGCTCACAGTTCTACCAATAGTGCATCACTACCATTTTCCCACATCTCCTCCAGCACTTGTCAATTTTCTTTTTTTGTCCTCTTCATCAATTTGTTACATAAAATGGTACCTCCTAGTTGTAATTTGCATTTTTTCTTTTTATAATGTTAATTTCTTCCTCTGAAAAGCTGTTATATCCCCTTGACCTTTTATCATTGGATAATGGCTCTTATTCTTACAAATTTGGTTCAATTCCCTTTATATTTGAGAAATGAGACCTTTATCAGAGAAACTTGTTACAAAGATTTTCCCCCTCAGCTTTCTCTTTCTTCTAATTTGGCTGTTTTAAATGTAAAAAATTTTTAATTTTATGTATCAAAATTATGTTACCTCCCATGAACCTCTCTGTCTCTCATTTAGTCATGAACTCTTCTCCTATCTCTAAGTCTGACAGGTAATTTCTTCTACAATCCACTAATTTGCTTATGATACCACCTTTTAAGTCTTAATCAAATGCCCATTTGATCTTACTTTGGTATATGATGAGATGTTAGTCTATGCCTAATTTCAGCCAGAATAGTTCCAGTTTCCCAGCAGTTTTTGTCATAAGGTTTTCTTTAAGAAAGGATACCAAAGAGGAAACTTATTCTTCAGTCCTAAAGATTGAGTATTAGGTTGGAGTTGGGGAGACATATTCAAAACCTACCTTTGATTCTTAGTCATATGATCATGTTAAAATACTTAACATCTTGATCAGTCTATTCCTTAATCTGTAAAATAGGAATAATACCTATAAGCACCTACTTTAACCAGGTTGTTTTGAGTTAAAATATGATGTATATAACATGCTTTAAAACTTTGAAATAATTGTTGTTGTTATGCCAGTGATTATTATACTTTTGGGAAATACAAAGAGAGTATTCCATGAATTCTGATAAAATCTTCTAACAGTAGAAAGATTTGCAAGCTCATTGGGAAATAAGCCCATTCTATTAGGTTCTAAAGGGTATCAGACAGAAAAATAATTAGCAATGGACAACACGGTTAGGGCTTTGTCCTAAGCAACATGTGGACTAAGGAAAGACATGCTTCCTCTCCTCCTTCACCCCTAAGCAAAGCCATAATGGCAAGTTGTAGATTTGTTCTTGACCCCCACCAATGACTGCTCAAGTCAAGCAGATCCTATGGCCAGATCTCTCTCCTCTGATCTGTCTTTCCATAAGGGGGCATACATCCCCATAATGAATGAGAGAAAATGTAGCTCAGAGGTTGACCATTCCCATGAATGTTTGAGATAGTCAAAAGACAAGTCATAGGAATTGAGTGTCATAAGGACCTGAAAGACCAAGTTATTTGGGGTGTGGGGGAGTAGTGATTGGAATGGAGAAGAAAATAAACTAGGTCTTGTACTTACTGAGAAGGCAGGAAGTCCCAGGGGTCCATAAATGTCAGCAATAAGAATTTACAAAAGATGGAGGGATGGTTGGAAAATGATGGTGGCAGAAATGAAAGATTTGAAAGTGGCAATAAGGTGCCAGGATGTATGCCAACTCTACATGGTTCTGCATGACAAGGGTCTAATAGAATGTTAGTTGGCCTTGGAATGGGGATCAAGAGATAGTGGAGTCGCAGGATCACAGATCACAAGAGCCAGAGGATTGATGATGCAGGGCCACCTAGTCCAATGATCTCATCCTACCAATAAAGGAACTGAGGTCCACTCTGGAGGATGAAGTGTTTTGTTCAAGTTCACACAAGTAGTAAGGGGCTGGGCAAGGATCCAAAGTTAAGTTCCATGACAATAAATTTATCAATTTTTCTCTTTTTCATGCTGCCTTGTTGAGAAATAAGATGGGTTTCGAGTGAGCACCAAGAGATGGAAGGAACGTGAGAGGAAGAGATCTAAAATGAAGAGGAGCCAAGCAAAAAAGAATGATTTCAGATGACATAGTAAAAAAGGGAAGAATGAGGAAAACTGGGCTAATTTTGAAGCCTGGGTAAGAGCATCGAGCAGTCAATATGCGCTACCTTTACCTTTGTTATTGGACACAGGACCTTTTATGTGAAGTCAAGTCACAAGAAAAAGTCAACATGGAAGCAAGTAATGGAATGGGCTCCAGGACATGTTAATGTTTTGCTGAGGGAGCAGTAGAGAAGCATATTTTCCATCAATACAGATTTTTGTGCCAAGGACAAAGTCCCAGTCAAATTGTCCATTGCTAATTCTAATTTTAACTCTACTTCCCTTCAGATACTAAAGGAATAAGCCGATTTGCCCCTAAGCTTGGAATCTTTTTACCATTGGATGATTTTATTGAAATTCATTAGTCCTTTCCTATATTCCAAGAAGTTATAGTGTTCATTGGCATAACAATAATAATTAATAATAAAATGAATTTACTATACATGCTGGAATTCCTAGTTATTTGCCTATTTGCATTAATGAACTAAACTTTTGAAATTAAATTCTCATAATACGAAATTCTTCTCTTACCGCAGAACACAACTCAGTCGCCATCATCTCTGTGAAGCTGTCTCTGAAACTCCCAACTTTTTGTTTTTCAGCAATTCAAATTTTCAGTCATTTACTCATGAGAAAAGTAAATGCTCCTCTTTGTTGGAAATTTCCAATGTGAAATTAAAATAATTATATAAAATAAATTATTTTCTATTTTTGCTTAATGATTTAGCCAAGTACAAAATGTTTATTACTCTGCAATATTTGTGTCTGAAGGTCCTACTTGGTTAAAGTGATGGCAGAGGAGCTTAATGGCAGAATTTTTTCTATTCCACAACTTCCCAGCTGAATATTGTTTATGGCTTTCTGTTTGTACACAGAGTTTAACAGTTTCATTAGTTACTCCAACCACACCCCACAGGCAAAACAAACCCAACTAAATGTTAATCAAGGGAGGGAGTTTAAGCCAAATTCATTAGACTTTCCATTCCTAAGGGTATCAGGAATCAATTTGGTTTGTGAGAGCCTGAACAAAAACAATGGCATCTGAATCAAATGGATATTAACATTTTCCATGCACAAATTACAATGAAAGGAGAACTGCTGAAGATGGTGTTTTAATAATTTTGGTTAAGGAAATTATGCCTCTTTAGAAAATTTATCCAAAGGATAAATTCAAATGCAATAAATTAGATTCTAATTGGAAGGCAATGTGGCACAATGGAAAGAGTGCTGAATCTGGAGTCAGAGGATTGGGGTTCAAATCCTGACCACCAGTTTACCAGTTGTATAACCTCAGCAAATCACTTAATATATCTCAGCTTCTGTTTCTTTTACTGTAAAAAGAGGGGGCTGGATTAAGATTCTGATTCTTAGCTTCAATCTAATCCAAAGTATTCCTATTCCAAACAGTATGACTATTAGAGCACCCATTGCTATATCAACTTGAGTTTCACATTTTGCAGGTCAGAGAAATTAATTGACTAGTTAGTACTGGATCCCATAATACCAGAGCTGGGAAATTATTCCAGGATTTCTGGCTGAGAGTCCAGGGCCCTCTCCACTAGATCATAATGTCTCTCATGATATTGGCATTTAAACGGCCCTTTAAGATTTGCCAGGCACTGTACATGTGTTATCTCATTTGAAACTCCCAACCAGCTTGGTGTTATTATTACCCCCATTTTACAGATGAGGAAAAGAAATATGAAGATTAAATGTCTAAGCCAAGATCAGCAATTTAGTAAACGTGTGAGATTGGATTTGAACTGGTCTTCCTGATTTCAAATCCAGTAATCTATCCACAGTGACAGTCTCAACTTCCTTTTAACTGATATTCTTTATTACCAGAATAATTGTTAATGTTTTAAAGAAAAACCCAATAAAAGTGGCTGGCTAAAGAAAATTCAAAGTTCACAAGGAAAAACTATTTTAAAACTTGGGATGAAGGCAGTAGCTAGGTGACTCAGTGGACTGAGAACCAGGCATAGAGATGGAGAGTCATGGGTTCCAATTAGCCTCAGATACTTCGTCACTGGAAGTGACCTTGGACAAATCACTTAACCCCCATTGCCTAGCCCTTACTGCTCTTCTGCCTTGGAACAGAAAGTCAGAATAATAAAAAAAAACTTTGGGATTGTATTTGGTGTTTCCAACCCATGATGACCTTATTTGTATAGGGACTTCCCAGATTATAGCTACCAGGGACACCAAAAAGTTCATGAGTTTTCCATGGTCACAAAGCTAGGTCAGAAACAGAATTTGAATCCAGTCTTTCCTGTCTCCAAGACTGGCCCTCTATAGGTCAGACCATAACCCATTGCCTGATGTTATCATGAGGAAATGTCTCTATAAAATTCAATAACATAACTTCGTAGGCTCTGTGATTTAGAGCTGAAGGGTCCTTAGAGTCCACCTTATACAATTTCCCCATTTTACAGATAAGAAAACTGAGGTTACAGAGGTCAAGACTTGTTCACAGTCACACAAATCATAATGGCAGGGTTAGACTGTAAATCCAGGTCCCTCTTACTCCAAATCCAGAGCTCTTTCCATTCTTCATTGCTCCAACCCTACGATGCTGATACCACTGGGGGTATTCAGATTCGAGCCTTTTTCTCAAGCTACATTTCCATCTGGCCATTTTCATTACTCATATTCCTCTCATTTAGTCAACAATCCCATAAGCATTTATCAAATACCTACCATGCTAAGTAGTAGAGAATCAAAGAAAGGTAAAAAAAAAAAACAGTTTATTCTCTAGAATCTCAGTCTACTAAAAGGTATAGCATGCCAATGACCAGATATATACAGGATATATGGAGGATAAACTGGAGACAAGAAGAGTATTTTACTTCTATACCAATTTTTAGGTGTAAAATGAACAAATGAAATCTGTATTTTATTTATGTAAGGAATAAACAGGAGGTTTAAAAATCTGTTTTGAACTTTAAAAGAATAGGAAGATGTCATTGCAACCTATAAAAGCAATAAAGAACTCACTCTTTAAAGGTAATCCTCTCTATGAGCATACTTTAGTGTGAAGAGTAATTCTCTCACACAGAAAGCATTTTAATGCATCACTTTATCATCAAATAATATGAATGCCCACAGTATCAAGCAAATGTGAGAACTTTTTTCCCTTCTGCTTATTCTTTAAGTTCACTTTATTTTTATTTTTGTTTTTTAATGTTTTTCCATGGTTACATAATTCTTGTTGTGTCCCTCCCCTCTTCTCTCCCCCATCCCGAAGTTAACAAGCAATTTCATTGGGTTCTACAAATATTAAAATGTGAGAACTTTTAAGACACTGTATAATTTGATCAGGACTTATGAAGACCTTTGACATGATTAACATCCACTTCTCACAATCAGACCATTATAACAAATATTATGATTCATGCCTTCTAGCAGCAGAGAACATATCAAAATATGGATTTTATAGACAACATAGAGCTTGAGTATTTCATCAAAATGATACTGGGATGATAGCATTAAACATGGCAGTCATTAGACATTCTACAACTGTGTGGTTTTGGTTTTTTTTTAGTCCTCATACTGTGATGTGATTATCTAGGAAAAGGTCCTTGCTAGCTTACAAACTCCAATGAGACAAAAAATGTCATCTTAATTAATATTAAAAATTATCAAGCACCAGAATGTGCTAAGTATAGAACAGAATAATCAATGAGCCCAAAAGGCCAAATCAAAAAGACAGCTTGTACCCGAGACCATATTTCTGCTTTTGTTTATTCCTCTATACATACTATTTATTCTGCAATATATCTTTTTCTTTTGTACACTTCCAATGTTAGTTATCTCAGAAAATATCAAGTTGGACAGCAATACCTGGGTCATAATCAGCACTGGTCATTTAGAATTAGGATTTCTGGGAACACAAAAAATGTCAGTATCAAAGCAGAAGCTGAGTTGCTAGTAAAAATTGAAATTATGCAAATACCCAAATCAGGGTTTTAAGACAGGAGCTAAGATGATCACAGAGTCATAAAGTAATAGCTAAATGGAAACAGAAATTTAATCTAGTCTAAACCTCTCATTTTACATAAGGGGAAACCAAAACCCAGAAATGCAAGTAATTTGCCCAAAAGCACACAGGTAGTAAGTGGCAATGGGCAAAGATTTAGAAAATCCAAGTTTGATTTTTGAAATTTCTTCCAACTCCAAGATTTTATAATTCAATTGGAAATACTCTTCTATCAGATACTTCAATATAAATATGATATCAACGGCAGGGGTGCAATCCCCAATTTTTAAAACTGTTCATTTTTTAATAAAGTGTACATGAAAACTGTTCTATATGCCAATATTGCATTTTTACTCTTTAGAACAGTCTCCTTGATCCAGGTCCTGCAAACACAACACTAATAACCGTAGTGCACAAAACATTCACACCCAGGGGATTTCAGTTTACTTTGTCTTCTCTAGGGCAAATAGTTACCAGATTAAAGTATTAACAAAAGAAGGTGCTGACATATTATTCCTGTTCTTATTGTGATGGTTGCTCATCCCAAACAGAGTACCTTCTAGATGGCTCCATGTAAATGAAAATGGCAATGGAAAAAATGAGGCTCTGCATTTTTCATACTATTTTAAAATCTGTCCAAAGGTCCTTATGTAAATTTTTTTGAATAAAATTCAGTTTTTTAAATTATCTTTCCATCTCTCTCTGCCTCATCACTCCTACATTTATTCTTCCTCTTCACCAGTATTCCCAATTCCTGTATCCCTGAGTACTTTCCCAGGACATCATCTCTGCTCCTACTTCATTCCCTTCATTTACCAATCTCACTACACTATCCTTTACTCTCAAATCTGTTGTCTCAGTTTCTCATTGCTACTCACGACTTGCCAAACTCTAAACCTAGGTTACTGCCATTATGTGCTTCCTCCACTCTCTCATGTATAACTAAATAAAGCTGGAAAAAAAAAATCACACAACTGAGCACTAAATTTATGTCATGGAATCTCAACTGTACCCTCAAAATAGCAAGTCAGTCTTTTCACATCTCCTTAATTGAATCTATTTCATTTACCAGATTCTGTTTCAAACTTCTCTTATTAAACCTCTCTAACTTATTCCATCCCCCAATCCTCTTAGATAAAGCTGTTACCTCATATTTTACTGAGAAATTACAGGCTATTTGCCATGAGCTCTCTCTTCAGTACCTTCATATCAAGAAATAATATTTTTAACATGCTTAGTAAAGTACTTAAAGTAGGTCCTAAATAAAAGTTTATTCCCTTTCCCTTCTCTTCTCTTCCCTTCCCTCTCAAAATACCTCATCAAAAGTCCTCTATTCATTCCAACTTATCCTACTCTCTAAAAAAGAAGTGTCCTCTCTCCTCAAGGTTAAGAATTTATTCTCTTAAAAAAAAAAGAAAAAAAAAACTCACCTTCCATCTTAGAATCAATACTGACTGACTACTAGTTCCAAAGCAGAAGAGTGGTAAAGGCAGGCAATGGGAGTTAAATGACTTACCCAGGGTCACACAGCTAGCAAGTGTTTGAGGCTATACTCTTTTAGTATATTCTAAATCCCCAGTCTTCTTTAGTTGATTGCCCCTGAAAATCATCTCTTTCCCTCTAATCTTTAATCTCTTCCTATCTAGTGGTCCCTTTCCTTGTTGCATACACAAATTGCATCCATAGACTCTCCCTAGAAGCTGACATGTCCTCAAGCTATCTTACTCTCTATCACATTCCATTCACAGCCAAACTCTAAAAAGTTCTCTGCTCTTGTGGCTTCCATTTCCTCTATATTCACTCACTTCTTAACACTTTGCAATCTGATGTCTGACTCCAGCACTTAATTGAAATCACTCTCTCCAATGCTATTTGCTGCTAAATTTGATGACCTTTTTTTGGTCCTTGTCTTTCTTGATTTCTTTATTGTGTGTTAAACTATTGAGCTCCCTTTCCTCCTAGATACTCCCTCTCCTCTCCTGTTTTCATGACAATGCTTCTTTTCGGGTTTTCTTCCTCTCTGGCAGCCCCTTTGCTGATTCATCATCCATCTCACATCCCATACCCATTAGTGTACTCTAAGGGTCTCTCCACTCCATTCTCTTCTCTCACCTTAGCTGTTTGCCTGGATTCAATGATCATCTCTATAGCGAAGATTCACAGGACTATATATCCAGCCCTAGTCTTATCCCTCAGTTCATTACCACACCAATTACATATTTGACATTTCAAACTGGATGTCCCCTAGCCATCTCAAATTCAACATATCCAAAACAAGATTCTTTATCTTTTCCCAAAAGTGCATCCCTCTTCTGAATTTCCCTCCTACCATCTTCCTCCTAGGTTCATAATCTCAGCCTTATCAATAATCCTCAGCTCTCTCTTGCCCTACATATCTATTCATTTGGAAAATCTTTTTTTCTACTTTGGAAATAGCTGTGGCATATGATCCTTTCTCTCCATGAATTCTAGTTCAGGCAAGTTCCTTGCCTAAAATATTACAGTCACTTTATCTGACTCTCTCTAGTTTTTCCTTACTTCATTTCATTCTCCACTCAGCTGCTAAAGTGATTTCTAGGAAGGACATACAATGGTCAATAAACATTTATTAAAGGCTTATGGTATGCCAGGAACTATGCTGAGTGACAGGGACACAAAAAGAGGCAAAAGACAGTCCCTGCCCTCAAAGATCTCAAAATATAATCATGGAGACAATAAGCAAACAAATATGCAAAAATAAACTTTATATAAAAAAAGGAAATAATTAATAGAGGAAAGGCACTAGAATTAAGAGGAACTATGAAAGGCTTCTTGTAGAAAATGGGATTTTAATTGGAACATAAAGAAAGCCAGGAAATCCAGCAGACAAGAATGAGAATGGAAAGTATTCCAGAAATGAGAGACAGCCATGTCCTGAATGCTAATGCAGGTTTAACCACGTCACTCCTCTAATTAGTTAACTACTGTATTTGTCCTCAAGGATCAAATGTAAGCTTTTTTCTTGATGTACAAAGCTCTTTAAAACCTGGCTTCAACTTGTTTCAACCTGGCATAATATATATTATCCCTCTCCTTATACTCTATGGTCCAGTCAAATCGCCTGCCTTGCTGCTCCTCATCCAGCACAGTTCATGTACCATCTTGGTGTTTTACCACTGGTTGTGCTCCCATGAATAGAAAGTATTCCTTCTCTCTTTACCCATTCTTTTAGAATCCTTTATTTCTTTCAGCACTCAAACTCAGCCCAGGTACCACCTTCAAAACCAAGTCTTTCTAACTGTCCCACTATCCAGCTTTTAGTTTTATTCCAACAAAATTACTTTGTATTTATTTCACATATATTCTTTAGATAGATACAAATATACATACATACATACACACACAGAATGTGTGTATATGTTGCCATTTAACAGAGAGAGAAATGGAAATCCCTCAAGGGATGGGACTATTAGTTTTTATTTTTGAGTTTGATGTATTCCCCAATATTTGGCAGAAGGACAGCATTCAGTATGTGATGATTAACTGATGGAGTTTATGTAGTATTTCTCAATCTGTGCATGCAAAGATCACTGAATAAGGAGTCAGAAACCATACTGTCCAAGACTTGTACCATTTCCATTTCACCTCCCCAGACCCTCCTTTTTTTGGAGATGAAGGCTTATATAGCATAGGACCCTACATCTCTGGTTTGAAAAACCCTCAGAGGTCACCTAGTGCAAATCTCTCAAGAAAAGCAGGATCCAGCAGAGCAGGCGATCACTGAACAGTGTTCCCTACTTAAAAATAGCTCTGCCACTGTCTTTAACAATATATGAAATTCCCCCATTACTGATTCATTCCCTCTTATACTGAAGACTCTGAACTCTTTAAGAATGTCCTAAAAATGAAAATACCCCTACACCTATTATGCCTGATCAGTCACCATGCTAGAATATACTGAGAGAAGCAGTGAGGCACATGAGAGGCCAGGGAGCTATAAGACTATTTCAATTATGTAAAAATTTAAATCTTGCATTAATAAAATCAATGCAAAAAGTAAAAAAATGTGGATTAAGGAAAAATCTTTTCATAATACATCTTTAATGAAAATCTGAAATATAAAACCTACGGTGAACTATCATAAATCTAAAGAGCTTTCATCAGAGACTCAAGTAATATAAAGATACGAAGTTTTCAGAAAAAGATAAAATATCTACTACTATCTAAAAATTGTTCAAAATCACTAATAATGAGAAAAAACAATTAAGATGTTCCTAAAGTTTTATCTCACATCTATCAAATTAGCTAAGGTAATAAAAGACAGGAAAATTCAGTGTTGGAAAGGGTCTGGGAGTACAAGCTAATCTGATAGAAACATGAATTGGCTCAGCCATGACAGAAATTAATTTTGAATTCTGCAAGAAAAGTTACTGTTGTTCATTTCTCCTAATCCAGTGATTTTAATGACAGAAATAATGGCTCCATGTGCAGCAGAATATACATAGTAGCACTATTTGCAGTAGTTAAAAGCCAGAAACAAGCCATTTGCCCAACCACAGGGGAACGGCCTGCACAAACTGTGTTTGGAATGCAATATTATTGTACCACAATGAATGACAAACTCAAGAATTCAAAGATACTGTGGAAATTGTAAGAAATGATGCATCCTGGAAAACATAGAATCAAAAACACATACGATGGCTACAAATATAAATGGAAAAAACACAAAAATTCAGATAAAATACAATGGTAGATATTGGTTACATAGCAGTAAAGTTAATATATATTTTTATGTTAACTATAAACTATTCATAGTTGATCATATTTACTATTAAGTTATTAGACTTAACTATTTTTATAGGAAGTTCCTATTTGGTGAGGAAAGGATAAAGCGTCACTGAAGACTGAATAATGAGTCAAAACAAAATGTATACATTTTTAGAAATTAACAAAATTCAAAATTGGGTCTGCCTAGACTATTTTTTAGATAGTCTTCTGTTTTAAAGTTCTATGAATCTCAGTTTTGATAAATCTAGTTTCAGTTAAACAGAAGGAATAACATTCTAACAATTAGAGCTGTCCAAAAATGGAATAGTCTAACCCAAAAGGAGCTCATTAAGGGTTCCTTGTCAAAGAAATTGTTCAAGCAGAGCTGTATCACTTGTCTAAGATATTGGATTTATGCTTTAGGTTAGAACTGGATTAAATAGATTCTATTTTTTTTAGATTCTAGGATTCTAATAAATATGCAACCAAAGATTAGCATATAGGTAGTTGAAAATAAGGCTTTTTAAGAAAAGGGCCTTGGAAGGGATGATGGGATGCCAAAAAAGAAGATTCAGAATTTCATTTACTAGGAATAGGCCTAATGATAAAGCCCAAGTCAATTTCAATATAATTTTAAAAGTTTCTTATCAAAGTGTAGGATGGAAAATAAAACAAGAAAAGGTAAGAGGGGGAGCAAGAATGGATGACTTGAAAGTTAAAATGAGAAGGTAACTTAACTTACACTAAATATTAGATGCCTCCATACTCACTGGCAATTCAGCAATACAAGATTAAATCAGAAAATACTTAACTGAAAAAATGTTAAAATATTGATTATTTTTCTTTTTCATTTTAATTGGATCAAAGCAGGGGAGGGAACAAACCTGAGTTACAACAATACTGAAATCACATTATGAGATGAACATATAAAGTCCATAAGCTGTTTACCACAAGTTTATTACTACTTATAATTGACACTAAACATTTGTTATATTGATGTCTTTGTATATCATGAATTTTCTTTAAAAACTTACTTATAATGCAATAAAGTCAAAGATATATACATACCAATTTTTCAAACACACCTTTAAATTCCTATAAAGCTGGATTATTTCTCAGCATAAAGAGCAGCAATAAATACTTCAGAATCTAAAACTGTCAGCTTGTTGTAATAGATGAATTCTGCAGAGATATGCCTTGCTGACTAATATTGATTCCACTTAACAAGCACTTATTGGATTGTAAGATGCTCAAAGTATCTGTCTGGGTCACAGAATAACTGTAAAGCCCCCATGTTCTGACTTGCTATAAAAATACGCTATGTAAATTCTCAGACATTTTTAGCCAAATCTTCAGGATATAAGACTTGTGATTCTCATTATCAAATTGACATTTGATTAAAAGTCTAAAGTAAAAGTAAATCTTATGCCTCTATAATAACTTTATATTTTTCCTTCCATTCAATTTCATTTTGTTCTTTATTCCAAATTCTCTCCGTCCCCATATTATGAAGGCAAGAGAAACAAAACCAGATAACTTTAAATAAATAATTTAAGTTCCAAAATCAAAGAATTTTAGAACTAAAAAATTTAAAAAGATTTTCTTTGTAATCATCATTTTACAAATAAGGTAAGGAAGGCCCCAAATGGTCATTTGCTCAAAAACACATCCAGGAGGAGGCAGAGTCAGAGCTCTCAGGCTATATACACTACATAAATATAATATATGCGTTACTTAAAGAACCCTAATAAATGACTATTTATTTTGAAGGGCAGCTAGGTGGCATAGTGGGGCTTGAGTGCCAAGCCTGGAGTCATGAAGACTCATTTTCCTGCATTAAAATCTAGCCTCCGACCTTTATTAGCAGTGTGACCCTGGGCAAGTCCCTTAACTGCTAGCCTCAGTTTCCTTATTTGTAAAATTATTTGAAGAAGGATATGGTAATCACTATAGTATTTGTCAAGAGAACCTAAAACAGATCATGAAGAGTCAGACATAACTAAAACAATGAAATAACAACATTTATTTTCAATCATTTTAAACTAAATCTAGGATTCCATAGGGAACTCCCCAATGAAGAAATATCCTTTACCAATTTTAGTTCTGTACATGCCTTGCAACTTACACAAGGTCAGATATAAGACCTATGTCTTGGTCTTCCTGACTCCAAGGCCAACTTAAAAAAAGAAATTTAAACAAAAAAAAAATTTTACCTTTTATCTTAGAATCAATACTGGCCCAAGTTAGAAGAGCAGTTAGGGTTAGGCAATGAGGGTTAAGTGACTTGCCCAGGATCCCCTGCTAAGATGTGCCTGATTCCAGATTTAAACTCAGGTCCTCTCATCTCTAGACCTGGCTCTCTATCCACTGAGCCACCTAGCTTCCCCCTCAAAGGCCAATTTTAATCACTATGCCACACTTTCTCTCAAAAAGTATATATAGTATATAAAAATACAACTCCAATATGCTACGATTGTAATTTTGCCCTACCTATAAGCTATTTTGCTTGATCTAATTAATAAACAATAATTGAACAATTAATTAATTATCTGTTTGGTGCTTTAGAATTTAGAACAATTTGGGAGGAAGGGAATTTAGAAAGTTCAAGTTCCTTTTAAAAACTGTCTGAAAATGTTTGAACTTAAATTTTTCCTCTTCATTCAAATTTCCCCACAGCAAATGAGTGCAATAAAAATCATTTGACAATCAATTTTTTTTCCCAAAAAAAAACTGCTACTGAAGTCAACGAAAATTATGTCAGGCATTGTGTTAACTATACACTGAAGATATTGCTACAAAAATAAAATGGGACTTATTTACCTTTGAGGGGATCACATTTGAATGAAAGCATGTATGTACAGAATACAAGGTGATTTAGGAAAGGGAGTCATCAGCAAATGGAATTCACTCCCTCCTCACTTCTGACTCATAGGAACTCTAGTGTCCTTAAAGACTCAGCTCAAAAATGCCATTGTTTCTAAGAACATTCCAGGATAGCCAAGGCAAAGGCAAAGAAATGGGTAACAGATACCTCTGTGTAATGAACAATATGGCTGTATCTCAAAAAGTGAAAAATGGAATATAGGCTGGAAAGGTAATAAGAGATAAGATTTCAAAGAGAATTAAATGTGAAATGGAAAAGGTTATATTTGATTCTAAAGATAAAAGGAAGAGTGTAGAGTTTGATTATCTGGCAGGGGGGTGGAGAGGGTGGGAAGAGGTGACTAGATCAGACTTGGATTTAAGGAAAAGCACTTTGGTATCTGTATGGAAGATGGATTGGAGTAGGGAGAGGTTTTTGGCAGGCAGATCAACAAGGAGACTATCTTAGGAGAAAGATGAAGAAGGACTGAACTGGTGGTTATGTGAGTGAAGACAATAGTACCACGGTGTCAAAAGCAGCAGTGAGGTCAAAGAGGATAAGAAGTGAGAAAAAGCCATTAGATTTAGTGGTCAGATCTTTGGTAACTTGAGAGAGAGCAGTTTTAATTGAGTGATGAAGTCAGAAACTAGACTGCAAGAAATAAAGAGAAAAAGTGTAAAGTCATCATGAATGGCTTTTAAAAGTTTGGACATGTAGGGGAGGAAAGATGGAGAACAATAATTATCAGTTAAGGGGATAAAGTTGATTTTTTTCAGTAACATATGAAGTGAGGACCTCAAGGAGGAGAGGTTCAATAGAAGTAATGTTGTTCAAGACTTAAAAAGAGAACAAAAAAGATGAGAAGTATTATGAATAGAAAGATAGAGAACATCTAACAATCAGAAGACATTATTAGGACTTTAGTTATAAATGTTTCAAAAGCAGAAATATTGTCCTGAATCTGTTTCTCTTGTGAAATTCATCTTTGATTTTCTGTTTCTTTTCCTGTTCCACTCAAAGTAACTTTTAAGGTTAAAAAGAAGTTGAGGGTAAAAGAAAGCCATAAGGCATGCCTTTTCCTTCATAAAGGTAGAGGTAATTTGAGGACTAAATGGATGTGACCCACAGACACATTTGCCTTGGTTTGTTCTGGTTTTTTTCTTTTTAAAACACATAAACTTAGCACAGGGCTCAGTACTTAATACTGGCCCTGGCATATGGAAGATGCTTAATAAATGGTGGATAAAAGCCAGGTTCTTCTACTTCTTCCTTGCATACTGAATAGTTGCTGCAACTCTGTCATCCAAAATCCTGCTTTTAGTTATCCAAGCTCTTTGGCACATGGCAAATTAATGAGGATATAATCAGCTATTCCATCCTAATGATGAGTCTTCTACAAAACTGTGGGCTGGAAAATCATCTACAACACTGAAAAAAAATTTTGGAAGTTTTCATCAACTGCACTTAATGTAGTTTTAATTAAAAGTTCTTCCTCACATTCGATTCATTACAACTTAGAATCATGGACTTTTAGAGCTATTATATATACTTAGTATAGGAGATTGGACTAAATGAGAATGATTTGGTAGGAAAGAAAAAAAGAGAGAAAAAAACAGAAATAGTAGTAGTCGGAATAGCAGTAATAAAATGTTGACATTAAAATAATCAGAAAACAGATGGCACAATCTATATTAATATATATTAAAACAGTCATTTCCTAGTTCATATAACCGTACCCACTTTTTTTTCACATAACTGGATGTCAAAAACCACTAGTTAACAATATCCATGCTGTATTATATTTTTATTTATTTTGTTAAAAACTTAACAGGTTGTTTTTTAATCCAGTTCTGGATGACTAAAGTTTGATTTTTTTTCCAGAGGAAAAAAATGACAAGACTTTCAACTGATTCGATGTGTAAGGTGAAGGAGAGTATGGAGTCAAGAATGGCATGTTGGTTGGGAACCTGCATAGAAGATAATAAGTTTGTTTTTATTATATACCATTATTTTATATTTGCCCAGGACTCAAAGGTTTCCAAATGGCATTTACATAAATTATCACATTTTATTTTTACAACAACCTTAAAATAGGCAAGAAAGATATTACTATATCTTTTTAATACCTGAGAAAAATGAAATTAAGAAGTTAAGTGATTTGTCCAAGGTCAATGTCAGTGCTAAAACTCAGCTCTTCTGCCTCTCAATTCAATGTTCTATAACCTTCTACAGCTCTCTATCAAGCAATGCTTCCAGATCTTAGGTTTAATGTGGATAGTTTAAATCCAAATGTAATCCGAATCTTCATTTCAGTTACTCATCTTCAGTTAATAATTTCAAAGCTTTCAATCAAAATAACAGTAGATTTGACTGGTTAGTTTTTCACATGTTGGGGGAGTTTTGTTTTTTTTCCCTATCCAGATTTAAAATAGAGATATGGATGGAAAGTTAAAAAATGCTCAAAAATCTAGGCTAATCAAAATTAAAGGGGGTGAAAACACTCCTTGATAGGATGATAAAAAAAGAAGTCACAAACTCAGGACTTAAAATCTGATAATTATCTCCTGAATATGAAGTGCTAATAATATTTAATCCTCAAAAAAGGATTTGGCCAAAATGAGAATGTTAAGATAAATACTTATTACTTAAATTCTTATTTGATAATTAAGATCTATGTTCTAAGGTATCAACTCTTCTGTCAGTGAGGACCTTTAAAGAAATAAAATGATTTATGGAACAAAATTTTTAAAAGACAAAGAATCTTACCGAACAAGCAAGTTATATGTGGGCTGTAGAAATATTCTTCAGCTAACATCAACACCGCCTTGTCTCAGGTCTTAGCAGTGACAGCAATTACTGTAAAAACTACCAAAAAAAAAAAGACAAAATTAAACATTGGTAAGGAAAAATCCAATTAAAACATTTTAAGAAATCAAGTTTTAGATTATACACTTGAACAACTCAGCAGGGGCAGTTCTAATCCCAAAACTAGTTCACTTTACTGTTAATGAGTGCTTGAGGTATGCAGAAGGTTATTAGAGACCTGGAAAATAGTATAATTCCCACTCACTGTCCCAGAAGAGCTATAATACTCTCTTTAAATGTCTATAGTGAATGTGAAGAGAATAAGCAAGCAGAAGAAAAGAAATTTAAGGGAAACCATAGGCAAGTGGCTAAAATATTGACCCAATATATTTTTTCTGTTAAGCATTCATTTATGAATTCAATATGCAAATCAGAGTATAAGATTTAAGAAAGAGGCAGTGGAGTACATGTGTTTTCATCACCACTTCTGGACAGACAACTGAATGGGCAGAGAATAGACCAGAAAATGAAAAGCCATTTAGATTCACTTCAGCCATATACATACAGTGTTGACTTAAAAAAAAAAAAAAAAAAACTCTTCTCTTCCATCTTAGAATCATTACTGTATATTGGTTCCAAGGCAGAAGAGTGGTAAGGGCTAGGCAATGGAGGTTACGTGACTTGCCCAGGGTCACACAGCTAGGAAGTGTCTGAGGCCAAATTTGAACCCAAGACCTCCTGTCTCTGGGCCTGGCTCTCAATCCACTGAACCACCTCAGACCCTCTTTTAAGGACTTTTAAGGGCAGGTCAGTGGCACATATATAACACCAATGGCCTGTAACTATGCAGTTAATCTGATACTGTGCTCAAAAAGACACTAAACTCTGATTATCCTTTGACTCAGCAATATCACTTCTAATGGGCTTATACCCCTAAAAGAAATCAAATAAAAGGGAAAAGGATGTACATGTGCAAAAATAGTTATAGCTTCTCTTTTTGCAGCAGCAAAGAACTATGGTGAGCATCCATTGATTGGTGGTATGATTGAATGGATTACGGAATGTTAAAGTAATGGAATATTTCTGAATATTAAGAAACAATGAAAGGGCCATATTTAGAAAAATTTAGGAGGACTCACATTAACTGACGGAAAGTGAAGGGAGTAGAACCAGAAGAATAATGAATGCAACAATCACAACACTATAAAAGCAAATAAATTTAAAAGACTTAAGAATTCTGATCAATAAAATGACCAAATGATTTCAAAGTACCTATGCTGAAACAAATATTGATTTATGCTCAGAGATAGGACTCACGATACAGAATGAGACTTTTTTTGTCACGGACAACTGTTTTTCTTGACTCTGCAATTATGTTACAAGATTTCTATTTTCTTCTTTTTCCCTTCAACAGAGATCATACATAGTGGAAAGAAGGATAGAGTTTCCCTCCTTCCAAAAGAGAAAAGAATAGAAGGAAGGTCAGAAGGAATTCTAGAAAAGCAAGACAATTTTTAAAATTACAAATTGAATTAACATACAATTAAGTAGAAAAGTGAACTCTATAGAATAAATTTGTGGTTTCAGAAATAATCCTCTCCTGTTCTATAATTTATATGGAAACGTTAAGTTCCAAATAAAATAAACAAAATGAAATACGTACACACACAATTGAGGAATGGTCCACAACAAAAGAAAGTACTAGTGGTCATTCAACAATGATAGACTATCATGGGAAGTCAATAGCTTGTCACTTTGCATGCAAGAGAACAATAAATGAACCACCTTAAGTGTGAAATAATCACACAGTCCTGTGTGAAATAATCAAGAAGCTGAGAACGCAAATGGCATGAGCCAATTTTGGACAAAGATGAAAAGAGTTAAGTGTGGAATCACTGGTTCTAGAGTTCAGTGTAGACTCTGCCTGTAACAATTTATTTGATTGAGGTAGTCCTGCCTTGTCTTTAAGATCCATTGAGCTCCCTTGCTACATGGCTACCTCTCTGCTAGAGACATCATCACATCGTCTTTCATAGCACACCTTTCCTTTCCTGGAATTTTCCATGCTCAATAATTCTAAAGTAGAATCACCTAACATTTCCCCACCTGTGAAATCAGGGAGGGAGGAAGTGCTCCCATTGGGCTGCTGGACAAAGGGGCAGATGATGTAAAAAATGTCCCCAGGTGCCTTGGGGAAAGGGAGGAGAACAGCCTTCTCCAGCATGCATGTCATAGATTTGCCAACAAAGGTCTAGGGTGTCCCAATCATAGAAAATAGGAATCACTAGAGAAAACATTTCATGTGCCAGGTCTGGAGGGCAGACTCACACAGGACCTCTGCTGACTCTTTTCTCCCCCTACTGTGTGTGACCTGACAATCACCCTTGCCAAAGATTTTAATGATCTCTCTGGTTGTATCCTTGATGAGCCTTCCTCTTCCTCAGCCTCATCCTTTATTGCCTTTACCCTTTATTGTCCCTTCCAACCCTAGTGTCTCATTTTGGAATTGATGTCTTCCTTTGTGTGAATTAAAATATATTCATAATAAAGGCTTACTGCTCTTAGCAACCCTGTCTGATATGACTTTTGTGAAAGTCTCTAAGTCCCAAAGCAGCTTTAATAGACTGGGATGGTGACCTTAAACAATTTCTTAATCTTTCAGGTCTCGATTTGCTCATATGTAAAATGAAGGGACTAAATGAGAAGGTCTATAAGAGTTCAACCACATACATAGCAATAGGCAATAAAATATTTGTTGAATTGAATTCAATCTATTAAACTGTGATACTGAGTAGTTGGCCTGAGAAAGCAAAAAGAAGAAAATGTTAGGTCAGCTTTTACTTTTTAAAAAATGCTTTGCAGTAGGAAAAAAAAACTCTTAGCATTAATATCTACAAATTGAACACCTAAAATTTTAAGCAAAGCTCTGAGGTCAATGGATGTTTCTGAAAGCTTTTGCTTCCTACAGGGAAATTTAGCAAGAGAAAAAGAAAGCATCAGCTTGAACTTCTACAGTTTGACCTTTAAAAAAAAGAGAGACCAAGAACTGAATCATCTCTGAAAAATCCTTCTAAATTCTATGGAAGGCAATGTTTAAGTATTTCGTGTTTATGAATAAGAAAGTATATCTAAAGAATAGCTAGGTGTTATAGTGGATAGAGCTACCAGGTCTGGAGTCAGTAAGTCTTGAATTCAAATTCAGCCTCAGACACATATTAGATATGTGACTCTGGGCAAGCACTTAACCTTGTTTACTTCGGGAACTTCTTCCGTAAAATGAGATGGAGAAGAAAATAGTAAACCATTATCTTTGCCAAGAAAACTCCAAAAGGGGCCTCAAAGAGTGAAACTGCTGAAATAGGACTAAAAACCACACAAAGCATATCTAAATACATGCACATATTATCTACTGTATAATATATATGTGTGTTTGTATGAATATATATATATACACATATATGTATATATAGCCATATGTTCTATTTCTATTTGGGGAATAGGCTAGGAACTGTGATTTCCCTGGGGTAATGAGCTCCCAGGGAAGACCTTTCTCACAGTTGTCTATAAGAAGCTGTAAGGAAAAACGGATGACCACATTTCAGGTCTTGCTTCTGTCACATACATCCTGGCTGTGTGACTTTGGGCATGTCACTCCACAGTGCCCTAGTCAACTCTCTAAGGTGCCAATCGGCATCAGTAAAGAAAACTCTAGTCCCCAACCATTCCTTAAAATATAGATGATAGACAGATGGACAGATAGGTAGATACAGTAGACAGACTATCAATAGAAAGAAAACAGAAAGACAGATGGATAATGAGAGAGAGAGAATGTTAGTTGGATGCCATAAAAGTTATATTTTTACATTCTTTTTGCATACTTTTTAGTAAGTTAGCACTTTTCCTAAAAGCAATGTACACAGCACATTTATGTCCATTATATAGGACTGAAAATAATTTTTATCTTTGGCTTTGTGACAGGATAATACCTATGACTTGAGAATCTACTCCTCAATAATAACATTGTTAGATTAAAATGTGATCATTACAAAATGATATGCAGATTCCAGAACAAAATTTAATGGTTGCTTGAACTCTGTTGGCATTGTCAATTATCTCCTCAATTTCTAAGTGCCAGGAAAAATCCCTGAGTCAGGTACTACAAAGATATTTTTGACCAGATAATCTTTTAAGTTGCCTTCTAATTCTAAGTTTTTGTGATTTCTTGAAGGTTTGAAAAAAAACACTTTCAATCAATGACTGGGCAGTAAAGCACAAACACCATCATACTTGCTGGTAGAATTCTAGAAGTCTGTTATTTGCTGCAAAGGTTTTTCTGTTCCTTTTATGTAGGAATTCTCTTATTTAGAAGTTAGGCTCACATTGGTCTTTTCATCAGTTTTAGATTGTGTAATCTTCCATGACATTCCAGCTGTTTGATTTTGATTTACTTGATTTACAAAGGATAAAAGCATGTTAAAATGAGTAAGTAACAATAGCAACAAAAGCCTGACTCAAAAGACAGGTCAATCACAGTGTAAGGGGTCCTGAGTGAAACACATGGGGGATGGAGTGCTCAGTATAAGAAATCTCTATACTAGCAATACTGTGATCCAGTAATCTATTGCCTTTGTGTAAGTATAACAGAAATCCTCAAACTCTGAATGGTGAGAAGCTTGTCTGTTTCTCACCTGAAGCTATTCCATCAATCTAGAGGGTACAGATGAACAACTATTAGAGGAATACCAGTCTAAAGAGGAAAAAAGAAAGGGAAGCCATCCCTGGCATACCCCTTCACTAACCAAACTTGCATTTCAAAGAGAGAGGAGAAAACAATTGCTGTTCTTGCATTTGGATGCTTGAAGTATTAGCAGATGAGATAATCTTTGCAAAATGTTTTGAAATCACTAAAATGCTAAAAAAAAAAATCAGTCATCATCATTATCATCAAATGTTGAAGAAGTGGATTGGATTTGGTATCAGTTATAGGTCTTGATTGTTTGGGCAGAGACCCCTTAAGTTGAATCATAATATTCTAGTTAACTTTGAAAGTCCCCCATGGAGGAACGGTATAGAGCCATTTCTTGAGGTCTCAGTTTGCCTGTCTTTAAAATGAGATGATTGAACTAAATGATCTCTAAGGCCTTTTTCAAAAATCTATGCTCCTTTGACCTATTCCAGCAACATGTCTAAAGTGGCCCCTCATCCAAATCATGTAAGACAGAGAAGAATGGAAGAATGCCCCTCTTTTAAAAAATATTGACTTGGGCAATGAAAGGAATTTACTCTAATAAATGTTTATTGATGGCTTTTGTTTTACATTGCCTAAATATTGCTCCCCTTATCCTTCCCTCTCTAACCTTCCAGAAAGTAATTCCATATAATAAAGAATATTTAAGAGAAAAAAGGAAGAAGAAAAAGCAATTAGCAAAATGGATTAACACCTCAAAAAATGTAGAAGATGTTTTCCTCTATGACCTCCCACCTCAGCAAAGAGAGGAGATGTCTTCTCATATCCTTTCTTTGAAGCCATTCTTGCTTTTAGTAATTTTGCCACATTGATTTTTTTTTAATTGTGTAGTAGGGTTGTTTCTTCATTTATATTATGTTTTTCACTGTGAACACTGTTTTCTTGGTTCAGCTTACTCAACTCTGCATCAGTTTAAATAAATCTTTCCATGGTTCTTTATATTCATCATAGTCATTTTTCTTATAGCACAGTATGCATTTCATTACATTCAGGTACCACAAATTTGTTCAGCCATCCCATTCCCAAATAAGAAGAATCTACTTTGTTTCCAGTTCCTTGATGCCACAAAACTGTTACTATAAATATTTTGGTGTTTATAGGTCTTTTTTTACATTTAAATTCTTGGGGTATAAGACTAGCAGTAGAATATCTAGGGTCAAAGGGTATGGACATTAGTCAGTTTGTTCCACTAATTCCAAATAGCTTTCCAAAATAATGTACAAATTCATAACTTCACCTGTATCGGTATGTCTACCTTTTTACAATCTTTCTCATACAGGCTGATATACAAAAGAGAGAAGTCATAAACCCTCTATAGATAAAGAAAGAAGATATATTCTTAACTGAATGAGGGATAAATACAATTACAAAAGATAAACAAATTATTTTATTAGATGAAATTGAAATGCTTCTGCCTAAACAAAATTCATGCCTCTAGGTTAAGAAGGAAAGCAATCAAATGGGAAATATTATGTATCAAATTTCTTCTGTAATAGTTTGGAATCCAAGATATATTGACATATATGTATATGTACAAATACATCCATATGTATTATATATATATGTATATGTGTTTATAAAACATATATGAAGGACAGCTTAATACACATTGTGGGAATTCAACCTACCATCTTCCTAGGTCTTATAGGGTTTAATGAACTCACATAGTCAAGAAAAAAAATTCACATTGTAGTAAGCAGCCCTTTTGTAATAAGACTCTTGGAACTTAGATTGATCTTTGGAAAACAGCTCATCATCTTCTCTATATTTATAACCTTTCCAGTTTGGTAGGACCTGTAGGGGATCATGTTTCGTTAAAGAATCTTTGAGAAACTGGCATCACCTACTTCAATAAGAAACTTAGAGTACTTTTATTCTGACACATATAATCATAAAATTAGTCTGAAAGCAGTGAATTTATCACTTCAGTCATTTGTATCCCCTAGAAACTAAGAATGCAGCTATCACACAGCAGACAATAAATGTTTTTGATCAACTGATAAAATAAACTTCATATTAAGTAATTACAAGTTCTTATCTTCCATACAGAAATAAGCAGTATGGTTGAATCCATGACCCGTAAAGATTGAATGAAGGACATGGCAGTGTTTAACCTAGACAGGAAAAGACTTCAGGGGCCATATAGTATTTATCTTCAAGTTTTTGAAGAACTATCATGTGGAAGAAGGTCTAGAAACGTTCTAACTGGCCTCAGACAAGAGTACCAGTAGCAATAAGTGAAAGTTATAAAGACACCAATTTGGGCGTGATGTCAGGGAAAATTTGATAATACTTAAAATTGTTCAAAAATAAAATGGGGGAGGCAGCTTGGTGGTTCAGTGGATTAAGAGCCAGGCCTTGAGACAGACCTGGGTTCAAATCTGTTCTCAGATACTTCCTAGCTATGTGACCCTGGGCAAGTCACTTAACCACTTCCCTCACAACCTAGCCTTTACTGCTCTTCTGCTTTAGAATCAAATTGATTCTAAAACAGAAGGTACAGGTTTAAAAAAATAATAAAATGGAGATGGTGGATTCCCTTTCAAAAGCTTTCTTGCAGGAAACAGATAACCACTGATTGGGTATGTTACAATGACGATTTCAGTTGAGTCTGGGTCGTACTAAATGGTCACTGAGATCCCTTCCAACTTTGAAATTCTGAGGTTCTGTGATTCTGAACTGTTACCTATGAAAAGTTAGGATCTGCAGCATCTGGAATATTTTCTGTATGTCAGAGCATACCAGGGTACCATATATTATAGTTCTATTTCTCTCCAAGGACACCTGGGACTGTATCCCATTTATTGCTTCTGTTCAAGGTTCCCCTGGCCACATCCAAGAAATAAATATCACTGATTCTTGTCTACCATTCTTATCCAACCACTCAGCACTATGGTTATACAAGCATGGACAAAGCAGAGGAGAGGAATAGAAAGGAAGAGGTATGAGTACAGAAACTAACATAGACAATAACTCATCTATATATAGAGACCTTTAAGTTTTTCAGAGTATTATCCTTATAACAACTTTTTCTCCATATTACAAATGAAGGAATTGATGATCCCAGAAGATAAATGGCTCACTAATGATCACACAGTTAATTTCCAGGGCCAGGACTAGCATTCCAGTTTACTGGCTTCAGAGTCCAGTACACCTTCCCCTAAACTTTCAACTACACATCCCTCAACATTTCCCTCCATGTGTCTCCCTCACTTTAAAGTGATTCTATGCCGCAAAAATATTTTTTAAATGCATAAGCTATTTACAGAATCTAACCTTATTAAAAAAAACTGAAGATGAATTCTGCCACTGCACATGTGTTTAGTTATACTTGCCAAGATGCCATCTATTAATAGTGTTTCATGTCCTTAACCTTTAGATTCAAATTCTATGGAGGTTTTTATACTAAAGTGTATTAGGCTGTACAATAGGCTATAAAACAAAATTTTTTATAACCTAAAGACTTTATTATTCATTTAAATTTCTAAGGTGTAGAAACTACAAGTACTTTTAAAATGCTATTTTAATGTAAAACCTAGTAGAATTGTGCATCAGCTAAATGGGGCTAATGGGGTTTAGGAAGAAGGAAAGAGCATGAAATATGTAAATATGGGAAAATATTCAAAATAAAAATGAAAATAAAAAATAAATAAATGTTGTTTTAAAGAATTAAATAAAAAGGGTAAAATTATCAATGACATTCCACAAAGAAGTTTCTGAAACATAAATGACTATAAAAAACATGATTGATAATGAGTATTGGACTAAGCTTTATTAGTAGCATGAAATCACTGCTGAGGAGAACTGTGGTAATACAAATACTGACTTGTCAGATACGTCATGCACTACTGAGTGCTGCTTCTCTATTAATATTGCTTTAGGAGAAATGGGTTCAAAACCCTGCTTTGGATACTTACTAGCTGTATAATTACAACATGATTAATCTCTAAGAACCTCAATTTCCTATATATCAAATGAGGATGTATATAAAAGCACTTTGCAAATCTTGAAGCATCACAAACATGCTGTTATTATGGAGAAAAGAAGCAGCATTAACATAGCTGAGAGGGAAGAAGAGAAAAAGAAAGAAAGAGAGGAGGAGAGGAGAGAAGAAGGGAAAGAAAGAAAGAGAGAGAGAGAGAGAGAGAGAGAGAGAGAGAGAGAGAGAGAGAGAGAGAAAGAAAGAAAGAAAGAAAGAAAAAAAGAAAGAAAGAAAGAAAGAAAGAAA